>NW_010972663.1:128744-130388 GCF_000737465.1 Haliaeetus leucocephalus
GGGGGGGGTGGAGGGGGTGTTTCTCCTGCTCCCACACGTAGTGGCTGCGACACGTCGCGAGAGCTGACTCCATTCACGACGTACAGGCAAAAACCAACACACAACTTCTGAGGGGTTTATGAGACTTTTTGGATTTGTTTTTCCCCTTTTTGTACACTTTTTTTTTTTTTCTTTCCTTTCCTTTCTCCAAGCTGCAAAAAATACGTAGTGGGGCGGGGGATGGGGACAGTTTTTGAAATCCCTGGTTTTCTACACAAACCTGGTGTATTTTTGGGGGTGGAAAGAGGAGCTTTGGGGCTTTGGCTTCTCGAAGCCCCCAGACGGGGACAGCTCCGATTCCTGCTCCTTTCCCTCTGCCTCCAGTGGAGGGGATGGAACTGTGGTCTCCCCTGCCTCGTTTCCCCTTCGTGCGTTTGAGCTTTGTACCGTCCGCGTTTCTCCGCCCCGCGGTGACAACGGAATAAAGAAAACCCATCAATGTTCACCGTATCCTCCTCGTTTCCTTCCTAATAAATCCCGGTCCCTCCCATCTCCACCGCCTTCTTTATTATAAATAAATTCCCCACCCGTGCCCCAAAACTTGTGGTTTGGAGGGCAACTTGGGGGTGTGTGGGGCCCTAATTTGGGGTCTGGGGTGGGGGGGTTCCCCTCTCCCTTTCCCTTTTTGGGGAGATTCGAGGAGGGGGTGGGGAGCACAGGGCCGGATTATCCCGGGGCGCTGACGTGATTGCTCCTGACACCCCGGTGTTAAATTTAGAGCCGGGGCAGCGGCCCCCCCACCCTGAGCCACCCTAATCGGGATTAGGGGGCCGGGGGGCGGGGTGGGCACCTGAGGACGGGGTGTCCTCCCCCCCAAAATGGGGCAGGGGGGGCCCAGCCCTCCCCAAAAACCCCAGCAAGGCATGGCCCCGGGGGAGATTCTCATGAAAAATGGAGATACTGGGGCATTGCTCCTCAGAAACCAGCACTGGGCAGGGCGCTTTTATAGAGACACATAAAAAATACATATATTTTTATACAGGTACAGGTTTTTTGATATAGATACATATTTATAAATAGATGGTATTACATAGATATATTTTATAGAAATATAGGGTGCTTTTATATAGAGATATAAAATACACATATTTTTACATAAATATAGTTGTAATTTTCCATAACCATAGGTAGGATTTTTACATATAGATACAATTTTGATATAAACATATATAATTTTATACAGATGTAAAAATAAGTGTATAAATGTGTTCACCCATTGCATTTTCCTCCAGAAACAGGGTAATCGGAGCGCTGCCCCCCACCACACACACCTCCAGTGCTGACCCGCACCCCTGTGGCCCCACTGGGCTGGGAAGGGCTTTGGGGACCCTGAAAAAGCCAATTAACCGGTAACAAGGGTAACAAGCAGCTGCATTTTGGGGCCCCTTTTCCTGCCCCCCCCCCCCTAATTTGTTAGCGTTTAATTAGGGGTTCGGGGTTTGGCCTCACCCTGGGATTAAAATCTTAACGATTTGGGAACAGCCCTAGGCCTGGGACCCCCTCCCCGGGGCAAGGTCACGCCCCCGCCCCATTGCCATGGGGTGTTTTTGGGGGGCTAGGGTGGCCCCCGGGCGAGCTGCCGGCTGCATCTGCGCTGCCCCCCCC
>NW_010972663.1:131340-131732 GCF_000737465.1 Haliaeetus leucocephalus
CCCCGCCCCGTCCGCCGTCCCGGGGGATGAGCGTTAATTGCCGGCAGCGGTGGATTAGCCCCTGGCCGGGGCCAATGTCACCCCCCGGGGATTAGTGGCAGCGTGGTGGCGGGTGACATCACGCCAGGCCCTACTTAAATCTCCCCCCGCCGCGGGGATGCCTTCCCCGCTGCCACCGCCACCGCCACCGTCACTGTCGCAGGTACGTGCCGGCCCGCGGGGTGGGGGGGACGTCTCGGGGTGTCCCCGCGCAGCACCGGGGACATTTGGGGTGGGGGACAAGCCACCAGCTCTGTCCCCGGCTCAGGCAGCCCGGGGTGATGTCTCCTGGCTTGGGGACAAGCCACCGGCTCTTGTCCCTTGGCGTGGGGGCGGGGGGGCCGGGCCCCCGG
>NW_010972663.1:131742-137084 GCF_000737465.1 Haliaeetus leucocephalus
ATGGTCACCAGCTCTGGGGTGACGTCCCTGGGATCATGGAGAAGCCACCGCATCTGTCCCCAGCTTGGGGACATGGTCACCAGCCCTGGGGGGCATGTCCCCTGGCTTGGGGACAAGGCACCGGCTCTATCCCTTGACTGGGGGACAGCGGCCAGCTCCAGGGTGGCCTCCCCCGGCTCAAGGACAAGCCACCGATGCTGTCCTTGGCTCAGGGACAGGGTTCCTGGCGCCAGGGTGACATCCCCTGGCTTGGGGACAAGCCGCTGGCTCCGTCCCCTGCCTCGGAGATGGGATCTGGACGCTGGGGGTGACCTTCCTTGGCTCGGGGACAAGCCACCGGCTCTGTCCCCAGCTGGGGGATGGTGTGACTGGCCCTGGGGTGCCCTCCCCACCTTGAGGACAAGGCGTTGGCTCTGTCCCCAGCGCAGAGATCGGGTCCCCATACTGGGAACAGGCTTTGTCCCCAGTTTGGGAACAGAGCAACATGCTCCACAGTGCCCCCCCCAGCATGGGGACAAGTCACCACTTTGGGGACAGGGTGACCGGATCAGCCTCTCCCCCTGGCTTGGGGATGGGGAGGGTGACATCCTGGCTGGTGCTCTCCATTGGGGACCAGGCGAGGGTCCCCATCCCCAAGGGTGTCCCCATGCTGTGTGTCCCCCCAACCCCTGTGCCAACTGCGTCCCTCTGTCCCCGCAGCGCAGCCCGTGCATATCCCAGCCGGAGCCCGGGGGACCGTGGGGCGCACAGGTAGGACGAGGGAGGGGGGCTGGGACTGATCCTGCACCTACCCCAGGGCACCCGTCCCCACCGGGCACCCCCTGTACCACGCCGTGCTGTGGTGAGTTGTGCCATGCCACACAGTGCCGTGCCGCGCCATGATGCGCTGCGCCGGGCCATCCTGCACGGTGCTGTGTTGTGCTGTGCTGGGCCGTGGCATGCCGCGGTGTGCCACAATGCGGTGCACCATGCTGCGCCGTGCCGTGCCGTGTCATGGTGTGCTGGTCTGCACCGAGCCATGCTGCAGCATGCTGTGCCACACCATGCCATCCCGCACCGTGCTGGGCTCCGCCATGCCATGCTACGCCGGGCTTTGCCATGCTGTGGTGTGTGCCATACTGCACCATGCTGTGCCATATGGTGCCATGCTACACCGGGCTGTGCCATGCCATGGCGTGCCGTGCTGCACCATGCCGTGCTGCACGGTACCAAGCTGCCCCGGGCTGTGCCGTGCCGTGGCGTGTGCCATGCTGTGCCGCACAGTGCCACACCACACAGTGCCATGCTCCACCGCGCCGGGCGTGACCCCCTGCCACGTGTCCCTTGCAGCCAGTGCCGAGCCCATCTCGGCAGCGCCGGGGCCCGGCGCAGAGGGTCTCGCCTGGAGCATGATGTCCTACATCAAGCAGCCCCACTACGCCGTCAACGGGCTGAGCCTGGCCGGGCCCGGCATGGACCTGCTGCACTCCGCCGTGGGGTACCCCGGTGAGCCCCGGCACCGGGACGGGACGGCGTTTTCCTGGGGTGGGGAGGATGTGCACGAGGGTGGGATTCACAGGAGGGGGTTTGCATGGGTTGCACAGGGGTGTTGCATGGCGGATTTGCACGGGGGTGGTTTGCACGGGGGGGGGAGGTTGCACGGGGGGGTTGTTTGCACAGAGAGGTTTGCACGGGGATTTCGCACTGGCTTTCACACTCACTCCCATCCCAGCTCCCACAGTGCAAGATTCCCCTTGCACCCCCAATCCTGCCTGCTCCCTGGGTCCCATCCCCATCTGAGGGGGGGCTCCGGTGAAGCCGGGGTGCGTGGGGACCGCCCTGACACCCCCCCCCTTGCTGTTGCCGCAGCCACGCCGCGGAAGCAGCGCCGGGAGCGCACCACCTTCACGCGGGCGCAGCTGGACATCCTGGAGGCTCTCTTTGCCAAGACCCGCTACCCGGACATCTTCATGCGCGAGGAGGTGGCCCTGAAGATCAACCTGCCCGAATCCCGCGTCCAGGTGAGCGCCGGCCCCGCCGGCACGCGCAGGGGACGTGCACGGCCTCGTGTGCACAGGGAGGATCGTGCACGGCCTTGCGGGCACGAGCAGGAGTCCTGCACAACCCTACGTGCATGGGAATGGCCGTGCATGAGCAGGGAACGTGCACGGCTCCACGTGCACGGGGATGGTCGTGCACAGCCCCGCGTGCACGAGCAGGGGTCATGCATGGCCTTGCGCACAGGGGGGAGGCACGGCAGGGCTAGATGCACCAGCACACACGTGCAAGGGTGCACACATGGATGCGGGTGCTCGGGAGTGTGCGGAGGTGCGGTGCACACGCCTGCACGCCCAGGGCATGCAGCTCTGTGCTCACACACGTGTGTGCAGGCACAGGGATGCGATTCAATGCAGGCACACGCATGCATGCGTGCAGGGGGCACAGCTCGGCATGTGCACGTCCCTGGTGCACACGCGCACGCGTGTGCATGCAGAGGGACGTGATCCGATGCACGTATGCACGTCCGGGGGATGCAGCTCGTCGCACGTGCGCACGGCCCGTGCCTCAGTTTCCCCATTCCCGCAGGTCTGGTTCAAGAACCGCCGGGCCAAGTGCCGGCAGCAGCAGCAGCAGAGCAGCGGCCAGGCCAAAGCTCGCCCCGCCAAAAAGAAGAGCTCCCCGGCCCGGGAGGCGAGCACCGAGGCGGGGGCTGCCGGTCCCTACAGCCCCCCACCCACCGCTCCCGCCGGCACCCCCAGCTCCGCCGCCGGTGCCACCGTCTCCATCTGGAGCCCAGCGTCCATTTCGCCCGTCCCTGACCCGTTGGCTTCCTCGGCCGCCCCGGGTTTGCCGCGCTCGGCGCCTTTCCCCGGCACCTACAGCCAAGCCGCCGGCTACGGTCAAGGTTATGCCGGCTCAGCTGCCTATTTTGGGGGCCTGGACTGCAGCTCCTACCTCTCGCCCATGCACCCGCAGCTGGGGGCCCCCGGGGCGGCCCTCAGCCCCTTGGCCACCCCCGCCATGGGTGCCCACCTGGCCCCCTCGCCCGCAGGCTTGGCGGGGCAAGGCTACGGCACCGCCGGGCTGGGCTTCGGCCCCGTCGACTGCCTGGATTACAAGGACCAGGCGACCTCCTGGAAGCTCAACTTCAACGCTGCCGACTGCCTGGACTACAAGGACCAGAGCTCCTGGAAGTTCCAGGTCTTGTGAGGGGGAACCGGCTCCGGACCCCGCCAACGGCGCCCGAGACCCCCCCGGCCGGCGCAGGCTCAGCGGCAGCCCACGCTGTGCGCTTCTGCTCCACGGGGCATCTGTGTGGCATGGAGCATCCTCGCACGGAGCGTCCCCGTGGCATGGACCAGCCCCACGGCACAGGGCATCCCCACAGCGTGGGTTACCCCCACGGCACGGAGCATCCTTGCAACACGGCACAGCCCCCTGGCACGGACCATCCTCACGGCACAGGGTATCCCTGCAGCACGGACCAGCCTCGCGGCGCAGGGCATCTGCATGGCATGGAGCATCCCTGCAGCACGGTGCATCCCCACGGCACAAGGCATCCCCGCGGCACGAAGCAACCCTGCACCATGGACTATTCCCACAGCACGGGGCATCACCCTGGCATGGAGCATCCCCATGGCATGGGGCATCTGCGCGGCACAGAGCATCCCGGCACGGAGCATCCTGGCATGAGACATCCCCATGGCACGGAGCATCCCTGCACCACGGACTATTCCTGCAGCATAGGGCATCCCCGTGGCACGGAGCATCCCCGTGGCACGGAGCATCCCCATGGCACGGAGCGTCTCCACGGCACAGAGCATCATTATGGCATGGACCGTTCCTGTGGCACGTGGCATCCCCATGGCACAGAGCATCTTTGCAACACGGCACTGCCGTGTGGCACGGACCAGCCCCACGGCACAGGGCATCTCCACGGCACAGGATATCCCAGCGGGATGGAGAATCCCTGCACCATGGACGGTCCCGGCAGCACGGTGCATCCCTGTGGGATGGAGCATACTTATGGCACGGATCATCCCTGCACCATGGAGGATCCCTGCAGCAGCAGGGACTATTCCCATGGCACGGAGCATCCCTGTGCCACGGAACATCCCCGTGGGATGTGCAGCGGGGTGGGACCCCATTCCAGCCGGCGTTGGGAGCATCCTCATCCCCTGCTGCACCCTGACCCGACCCCCGACCCCCCCCGGGTCTCCCCCATCCCCCCTGTAGCTGCATCTTCCCCCACCACCACCCCGTGCAGCTCGGTGCGGGGCTGGCGAGCGCACGGAAGAAGGAAAAGGCTTCAAAGAATGAAATAATAATAAAAAAAGTGGAAAAGAAGGAGGGGGAGCACCCTCTGCCTCTCTCATTAACGGCAGCGGCTAACGAGGGGCTGCTAACGAAGGGCTGCGTGGAGCAGGTAGCGAGCTGGGCTGGGGGGGACCTCGGTGTCACCCCATCCTGGGGTGAGAGACCCAAACCTGCCCAGAAGGGACCCAGGCATCCAGTGGTAGGGGGGACCCAGGCGTCTGGCCCTGCGGGGGGTCCTGGCCCCCGTTTAACTCACCCCCCCACCCCCGGGTTATTTTTACTGATCTAATTTAGCAAATGAGGCGGCTCTGGCTGGGGGCGAATTAGAGGGATTAGGGGCTGGGTGACAAATTGGTCGGGCGATGGTGGGTGACAGCTGCCCGTGGGGTGGCTGCTGCCCATTTCAAGTGTCCCTGCACCCCCAGAGACCCCCCCGTGCAAACCCCCACAGAGCCCTGTGCACCCCACTGCACCCCCCTGCACCTCTTGGCACCTTTCTGCAGCCCCACAGACTCCCCCCCCGCTCCGTGCAGCACCATGGACCTCCGTGCATCCCCATAGACCCCTGTGTACCCCCATAGACCCCCCATGTACCCCTCTGCAGCCCCATAGACCGCTGTGCACCCCTCTGTGCCCCCACAGACCCCCTCTGCACCCCTATGCAACCCGTGTGTCCCCTTTGCACAAGGGTCCCAGCCCCAGGGTATATTGGGGGACACCTGGGCTTTGGAAAAAGGAGGAGAAAAAACCCACAACAAAACCAACCCCCACATTTCCCTTTAACCCCTAAATCCGCCCCGAAATGCCGTCGCAAATCCATTAGACGCTAATCCGGTGATGCAAGCAGCCATGTGGGGGCCCAGAGTGGGGCACGAGGGGATGCCAGGCCTGGGGGGCTGCGCCCATGGGGGGACGGGTACTGGGGGGCCCTGGTTTTGCTGGGGGGGGGTGTCTGTACACATGGGGGTCCCTGGGAGTACCCTGGGAGGGTCTGTGCAGATGGGGATCCCTGGGGGTGCCCTTGGTTGTGGGGGGGGTCCCTGCAG
>NW_010972663.1:137540-138846 GCF_000737465.1 Haliaeetus leucocephalus
TAAGCCCGGTTTAACGGCCCTAATGAAGGGGATAAGGAGGGCGGCGGTGCCAGGGTGTGGGCTGCGTGTGCCCCCCCCAGTGGGACGGGGACGTGTCCCGGCCGGTGCCGACGCCACGCGGCGTGGGGACGCGTTGACCAGCGTGGCCCCTTGCACACGCACACGGGGAGGGGGGGAGGTGGTTTGCACAAGCCCACGAGCCGTGCAGGTGGGTGTGCAAGGCGTGTGCCGGGGCATGCGCCCCGTTGCACGCGCGGATTAGGGTGTGGGGCCCGTTGCACACGTGTGCGAGGGTCTGTGGACCATCGCACAAACGTGCAGGCATACGTGGACTATTGCACATGTGTGCAGGGGTGCGCAGCCCCCAGTTCTCCCCCCCCCCACCCGGCACAAGGGAAACCGAAACCTCCCCCCATATCAGACAGGCCCGTGGAACCCATAAAAGCAGCAAGTGGAGCCCGGTGTGTCCCGGTGCATGCCAGTGCTGCTCCTGGTACGTCCCGGTGCTGCTCCTGGTACGCCCCGGTGCCAGTGCATCCTTCTCCCGGTGCATCCCGGTGTCGGTGTCCGTCCCATCCTGCTGCCCCGGCCCTGCCATGTCCCAGCGGCTGCTGCTGCTGCTGCTGCTCCTGATGCGGACGGAGGCGGGTGAGTGGGGGGGGGTCTTGGGGCCTGGGGGGGGGCAGGGGTCCCAGTGCAGGACCTAGCAGAGCTGTAGGACCCCAGGTGGGGCCTTGAGGACCCTGATTAGGGCCATTGGACCCCCATTAGCACCATGGGACATTGATTAGTGCCCCAGGACCCCAGTGAGGGTGCTGGGACCCCAGTTAGGGCACTGGGAACCCAGTTAACACCATGGAATACAAGTTAGCTGCAGAGGACCCTGATGAGCGTGCTGGAACCCCAATTAGGGCCATGGCACCCCAGTTAGCTCCCCAGGACCCCAATTAGCACCATGGGACCCCGACGAGGGTGCTGGGACCCCAGTTAGGGTACCGGGACCCCAATTAGCACCATGGAACACCAGTTAGCATCCCAGAACCCCTATTAGCCCCCCAGGACCCCAATTAGCACCCCAGGACCCCAATGAGGGTGCTGAGACCCCGATGGGGTACTGGGGTCCCCGGTCAGGGCCAGGCTGAGGAGGGGCTGAGCCCTGACGAGCTCGTGGCATGTGTGTCTGCAGGCCCCAGGCGGGAGAAACTGGGGGGGACGGGAGGGGTCCCCCTGGAGGGGTCCCTGCTCCAGCCCCTCGACCACTTTGACCGCCTGGAGGGACGCAGCCTCAGCCAGGTAGGGGAGGCGG
>NW_010972663.1:145830-146585 GCF_000737465.1 Haliaeetus leucocephalus
GCTCCTGCCCCACACCCCCCACCCGGGCAATGCCGGGGGGCGGCGGGGGGGCTGCTGCAGCGCCTGGGCCAGTGGTTCTACGAGGTGGATGTGGCGACGGCCTGGGGAGAGCGGCTGCGGCGACACCGGCTGCGGAGCAGGAACGTGTGCGTGGGGATGAGTCGGGGTCATTGTCCCGCCCCCCTGCGCTGCCCCCCAACTTGTGGGGTGGGAGTAGAGAGGCTGGGTCGGGCTCACTGCTTGTGGGGTGCAGGCAGAGGGGTGGGATTGGGGCCCCCCTACTTGTGGGGTGCAAGAAGAAGGGCTGGATCCAGCCCCCCAAGTGTGGGGTACAGAGGGGCTAGGTCAGGCCCCCCACTTTTGCCCCCCCCAGGTACTCCCGCTTCCTCAGGGACACGTACGGGGACAATGTGGTGGCCGCTGTCTTCACCCTGTCCTCTGGTGGGGGAGTCAGGTGAGCCCCTGCCCCACTTTGGCGGTGTCCCCCTTGCCCTCCTGGGGGGGGGGGTGTCCCTCGCCCTGATGCTCCCCCCCCTCCCCCCAGATTTGAGGGGCAGGAGCACTGGATCCGGCCGGAGAGCCGCTGGCGCCCCGAAGTACTGCGCCTCCGTGATGTCCCCGTGGTGGCCCTGGACCTCAGTGGCTCCCCCCTCACCTACGATGGCTTGGACAACTTGGGTGAGCCCTGGGACCCCCTGGGACCCCCCCACAACCCTTTAGGGACCCCTCCCTGACCCTTCTCCTGCCCCCCCCTC
>NW_010972663.1:146595-150774 GCF_000737465.1 Haliaeetus leucocephalus
GCCCCCCCCCCCCCCCAAAGTGCCGCTGACCCGGCTGCAACACCTTGACCTGAGCGGGTGCCCCCACCTCGACGACTGGGCTCTGGGGCGACTGCATGTCTTTGGGAACAGCCTGCGGGAGCTGTCAGTGGCCCACTGTCCCCACATCACCGAGAGGGGTCTGGCCACCCTCCACCACCTCCGGTGAGTAAGGGGGACTGTGGGGACCACCCTCCCGGTGCCCCCCCCCCCCCCCCCCTTGTCCCCCCCCCCCCCCCCCCCAAGGGAGCTGCAGCGCCTGGACGTGGCAGGGGTGCAGGTGCCCAGCCCGGGGCTGGTCCATATCCTGCTGGAGGAGATGCTGCCGGGCTGCCAGATCCTGGGCATGGACCTTGGGGACAGCGCAGCGACGGGGACACCGACACCGTCGGGAGGTGGAAAGTCCCCCGTCTGAGGTTGACAGGGTTTTGGGGTGCGGAGGGAGCCACGCTGTCCGCCCCCTGCTCCAGAACATTAAATGCCTGGTGGCTGTGTGCTGCCTCCCTTCCCTCTGTGGATTTGGGTTTTTTTTTGGTAGCAATCAATGAGTTTCTCTCCTTTTTACCTCATTTCGAGTGGTGCCAGACCCGCCCCCCCCAGCGTTCCTGGCTTGAAACTGGCTGCTCCTGTGAGCATTTTGGGATGGTGACACCCCATTAACGGCCAGGTGGAAACCAAGGAAGTGCTGGCTAATCCTCGCCCCCCCTCCCCCCCGCCCCAGGAGTTTAGTACCGCTTGAGGGGGCTAATCTCCTCTCCAGGGGGTGAATTCCCCCCTTGAGGGGCTTAATCCCTCCTCAAGGGGGGGTTAATTCTCCCTCTGAGGGGGTTATTTCCCCCTTCCAAGGGGGTTTATGCACCCAAGGGGGTTCATTCCTTCCCCCAAAGAATTTAATCCACTTCTCAAGGGGGTTAATTCTCCCCTCCAACATGGTTAATCACCCCCAAAGGGAGTTAATTCCGCCTCCAAAGGGAGCTAATCCTCCTCACAGTGGGGATAATTCCTCTCCCAAGATGGTTAATTCCCCCTCTGAAGAGATAAATTACCCCCTCAGGGAGTTTAATCCCCCCCACAGGGGGGCTATTTCCCCCTTCCAAGGGGGGCTAATCCACACCAAGAGGATTAATCCCTTCTCCAAAGGGATTAATGGCCTCTCAGAGGAGATAAATTACCCCCTCAAGGAGTTTAATCCCCCCCCAAATGGGGGCTATTTCCCCCTTCCAAGGGGGGGCTAATCCACACCAAGGGGATTAATCCTTCCTCCAAGGGGATTAATTCCCCCTCTGAGGAGATTAATTACCCTCTCAAAGAGCTTAATCCCCCCCAAAGGGGGCTATTTCCCCCTTCCAAGGGGGCTAATCCCCCCCCAAGGGAGTTAATCCCCCCCCAAGGGAGTTAATCCCCCTCTCCAAGGGTGCTGTTCCCCCCCTCTGGGGTATTAATCCCTCCGGGGAGGGGGCAGGGGGGGTCTCCCCTTTGGCGATGCACCCACTGAGCAGCTGAGGTGGGTGTGCACACCCGGGTTTATTGGGGGGGGGGGGGGCTATATATCACTTTTCGAAGTGCTCAAGCGGGTAATGCTCCCCGTAGTGCTGCAGGTGCCGTTCCAGAGCCGCCCGCTGCCGCCGCAGGTGAGGCGGCATCTCCCGGTAAACGTCGGAAAAGAGGAGCTGGGGGTTAGGCTTCAGCTTCCGCTCCGCCTGCTCGAATGCCTCCATCACCTGCAAGGCAGCATCAGTGTCTTTTTCTCCCCAAAATCCCAGGGCTTCCCTCCCCCAAAATCCCCGAGGGAATCGCCCCGTTACCATTTTGCGGGAGCTTTTGCGCCAGCCCTTCTCCTCCTCCTCGTCCCACCAGCCCCGGTTCAGCATGTAATGCCGCAGACGGGAAATGGGATGATCCTGTTTGTCCCAATAATTCACCTCGTCCACCGAGCGGTACGCCGAGCTGTCGTCACTGGTGCTATGGTGACCGATTCTGACCGGGGGGGCGGGGGGGAGATAAAAAAAAAAAAACTTTAAAAAGGTGTTTTTTGGGTGCACGTGTCCCTCGCTCCTCTCCCTGTTGTTACCGGTAGGTCATGGCTTCGATGAGGAAAGGCTGGTTCTCCGCCACGGCGCGACGCCGGGCTTCTTTGGTGGCATTATAAACGGCGAAGACGTCGTTGCCGTCCACCCGGATAGACAACAGCCCATAGCCGGGGCCGCGTGCCGCTGCGGGGAGCGGGGATGGGTTGGGATGCAACCCCCGATCTGCCCCACTGTGCCCCAAAACCCCATGTCTGTCCTCTTACCGATGCCGTCGCCCCGGTACTGCTCGGAGGTGGGAGTGGAGATGGCGTAGCCGTTGTTACGGCAGAAGAAGACGATGGGACACTCAAGGGTGGCGGCGAAGTTGAAGCCAGCATGGGCGTCCCCCTCGCTAGCCGCCCCCTCCCCGAAATAGCAGATCACCGCCCGGTTGGCATCGGCGCGCTTGATGGCATAGGCGGCCCCCACAGCTGCGGGGAGGGAGGGGGTCAGGGTGGGGAACGGGGAGGGAGGGGAGATGGGGTGGGGGATGAGGCACCTTGTGGGATTTGGGTGGCCAGCGGGGACGAGATGGTGACGAAATGGCGGTCGCGGCAGCCGTAATGGACTGGCATCTGCCGGCCTTTGCCGGGGTCGCTGGTGTTGCCGTAACACTGCGCCATGAAGAGGTCCAGGGGGTAGCCCCGGTACATCAGCACACCTGGAGGTGGGGGGTGGAGGGAGGAGCACACACAGCCAAAATTGGGGACAGCTCCCCCTGAGCCTGGTGTCCCCCAAATTTGGGACTGCTTGCCCTTACCTGCCTCCCGGTACTGCCCGAAAACCAAATCAGTGTCATCCAGCGCAGCCGCACTGCCGACGTGCGTCCCCTCCTCGCCGTAGTTGGTCATGTAGAAGGAGATACGGCCCTGGGAGGGGAGGCACGGTGTTTTGGGGAGGGGGTGTCCCCGCTCTTGGGGTGTTGTCCCCCCACCCCATGTCCCCCCCTTATCCCTACCTGGCGCTGGGACTCGTAGAGGATGCGGTCCATGGTGTTGAGGAGTGTCATGGTCTTGTAGAGCTTCAACACCAGCTCCTTGGGCAGCTGCGGGGGAGGCAGGGGGGTTTTGGGGTGCCCCCCAGGAAGCAGGGTGTGCCCCGCGTGCCCCCCCCCAAACACACGGTGTCACGTGGTTTGTTCCCATGTCTGTGGGGTGTCACGTGCGTGGGGCGTCCCACATTGGGGGTGTTGCACGCCTGGATGTGGTGGGTTTGGGGTCCCACATAGATGGATGGCACATGTTTGGGGTGTTATACATGTGGATGGCATGTGTTTGGGGTGTCATATGTGTGGACGGCACGTGTTTGAGGTACTGCGTGCCTGCTTGTTGCATGTTTGGGGTATCACGTGCTTGGGCACTGCATGTTCAGGCTGTCACAAGCCTGGCTCTGGCATATTTGGGGTGTCATGTGCCGAGACATTACATGTTCAGGGTGTCACATGCCTGGATGTTGCATGTTCGGGGTGTCACATGCCAGCACGTTGCATATTGGGGGTATCGTATGCCCAGACATTGCACGTTTGGGGTGTCACACACCTGGCTCTGGCGTGTTCAGGGTGTCAGGTGCCCAGACATTGCATGTTTGGGGCGTCAGGTGCCCAGACATTACACGTTCGGGGTGTCACAAGCCTGGCTGTGTGTTCAGGGCATCATGTGCCCAGACTTTGTATATTCAGGGTGTCTCACATTCCCAGACCTTGCATGTTTGGGGTGCCGTATCTGCGTGGGTACCGCATGCCTGGGACGCCCTGTCCCCGTCCCCTTTTTGGGCCCCCCCACCCCTTCCCACCCCGGGTCTGACCTGGGGGTCCTCGTCGGGGCTGACGATGTGACCCTGCCGGTCCATCACCCGGTAGATGGGGATGCCCGAGATGACGTTGGGTTGGATGAACTCCAACCGGTCGGCGAAGTCGGCCGAAGCGCCGGGGAACTGCGGCTTCTCCTCCGGCGAGGGGAATTCCTGCCGCGGCAGGGGACGGGGACAGCGGGATGTCCCCCTCTGTGTCCTTCCACCCCACCCTGGCCCTTGTCCCGCTTCCCAAAAACCCCCCAAAAAGGGCCCCAGGCACCTCCCTCCTGTCCCACCCCCT
>NW_010972663.1:151609-152479 GCF_000737465.1 Haliaeetus leucocephalus
GGCGGTGCTGAGGCGCCGGGCCGGGCCGGAGCCCGGGGTCCGCAGGAGCCGCCAGCGGAGCGCCCGCCAGGCCGCCATCGCCGCCATCTTTGCCGAGGGGCGGGGCTTCTGAGCCGGGGAGGGGCCTGGGGGGCGTGGTCAAGCGGCGGGAGGCGTGTGTGAGCGCTTAAGGGGGCGTGGCTTCTGGCAGAGGGGCGGTGCTGCGCGCCAACGGGGCGTGGTGAGAAAGGGGAGCGAGGCGTGGCTACGCGCCCCGGAAGCGGCAGCGGCAGGCATGGCGGCGACGCAGGAGGAGGGGAAGATGGCGACGGAGGGTGGCGGCTGTTGCTTGCGGCCTTTCTCCTGCGAGCAGGGGCTGCTGTCGCGGCCCGACGGCTCGGCCGCCTTCCTGCAGGGTGAGACGGGCCTCGGGGCATCCCCTTAACCCGTCCCCGGGCGTGCGGGGTTCTCCCCTCATGGGCTTCTACCGCGTTCCCTATTCTCCCGTCGGTGACCGCGCTCTTTTCTCCGTCCCCAGGCGACACGTCGGTGCTGGTCGGACTCTACGGTCCCGCGGAGGTGAAGGTCAGCAAGGAACTCCCGGATCGGGCGGCGTTGGAGGTGCTGCTTCGCCCCAAGGTGGGGCTGCCAGGTGGGAGTGTCCCCATCCCCGGAGGGTCCCCGGAGTGTCACCGACCCCGGCTGACCACCCACAACCACCCTCCCTTTCTTCCTTCTCCGGTATCTTCCTCAGGCGTGATCGAGCGCAGCCGGGAGCAGCTGCTCCGGCGGACCTGCGAGGCCGTGGTTTTGGGGGTGCTGCACCCTCGCACCGCCATCACCCTGGTCCTGCAGGTGCTCAGTGACGCCGGTTCCGTATCCTTGGGAGAT
>NW_010972663.1:152498-152948 GCF_000737465.1 Haliaeetus leucocephalus
GGGGGGGGGGGTTGTAGCCATGGTTGTGTTTGGGGACCCCCCCTGCTTTGTCCTTGACCCCCCCATGCCCCAGCTGCTCTCCTGCTGCCTGAACGCTGCCTGCATGGGGATGCTGGATGCGGGGCTGCCCCTCTCCTCCCTCTTCTGCGGCGTCACCTGCGCCATCGACCCCAACGGCGTCATCGTCCTTGACCCCACGACCCAGCAGGAGCAGGTTAGCCCTGGGGTGGGATACCAAAGTCCCCCCCCACCCCCCCCCGAACCCCGTGGGCCTCTCCTGACACTCCCCCCCCCGTTCTCTGCAGGAGGCACGTGCCATCCTCACTTTCGCCCTCGACAGCACTGAGAAGAAGGTGCTGACGGCGACCACCAAAGGCAGCTGCTCCATAGTAGAGGTGAGGGGTTCAGGGACCCTGGGAGGGGCTTTTGGGGGTGCAAGATCCCCCCCCC
>NW_010972663.1:153924-154888 GCF_000737465.1 Haliaeetus leucocephalus
CCCATTTTGTGTCATCCCTCCCCCTCCCCAATTTTGTCGACTGTCCTGTCCCTGCAGACGGGATCATGGCGGAGGTTCACGTCATCGGGCAGATCGTGGGGGCCAGCGGCTTCCCCCAGCGCCGCCTCTTCTGCAAGTGGGGGCTGCACGCCGGTGAGCGGGGTCCCCAGGGGTTTGGGGGGGGGGTGACACCACGTTGGCCTTGACCTCTGTATGTGTCATTGTCATGTCTGTCGTGTCCCCCCCCCCGGCATCGCAGGCGGCGCCTGGAAGCTGCTCTCGGGGTTGGGGTCCGGGCAGACGCAGGTGGACGACCCCCAGGCAGACGACGTGGCTTATTGGTGTCACCCCCTCGATGTCCATTTTGCCACCAAGGGGCTGCAAGGTACCGTCTGTGTGTGTCATCCCCCCCGCGAGTACCGTGTGTGTGTGTGTGTCCCTGTCTCCCTGACACCCCCGTGTGTGTGTCCCCCCCCCAGGTTGGCCCAAGCTGCACCTGCAGGTCTGGCACCAGGACGGACTGGGGCGCAGCGAGGTGCTGGGTTACGGTTTTTGTCACGTACCAGCCACCCCCGGGTGCCACGCATTGGCCTGCGTCACCTGGCGCCCACGGGGGACCTGGCGGGAACGGTTGTGCCAGCGTTTGGTGGGGGGGGGACCCCAACTCCGAAACCCTGAAGCCGTCGCCGCCGGTGCCCCTGATCGCTTCCGCCTGCGTACCGAGGCCGCCGGCACCGTCCACCTGCAGCTGGGTGTCCTCCTCCGGCATTTCGGCCGTTACGGCGTCGAGTGCTAACGGGGTGGGGGGACGGGACGCCACGGTCGTGTGCGTGCGTGTGTCCCCAGGATGGGACATTTGGGGTTCCCCACCACCCCAGGACAGGACGTCAGGGTCCCCTGGGGATGGGGATGCCGGGATCCCCCAGGGACGGAGGGGACAGGGTCCCCTGGGGATGGGACACAG
>NW_010972663.1:156254-157111 GCF_000737465.1 Haliaeetus leucocephalus
CGCCGGTGCCGGGATGGAGCTGGCCGTGCTGCTGGCGCTGCTGGGGGCGGCCCGGGCGCTCTCCACGTGCCGTTCGTTGGACCTGGAGGCGGCGCGGAGGAAACGCATCGAAGCGGTTCGGGGACAAATTTTGAGTAAACTCCGGTTACCGGCACCTCCCGCCGAACCCCCTCCCTGGCCGTTACCGGAGGAGGTACGGGCCCTTTACAACAGCACCCGGGAGCTGCTGCGCCAAAGGGCCAAGTCGCGCCCGCCCGACGACCCCGATGAATATTACGCCAAGGAATTGCATCGTTTTCCCATGGAACCGCCCGGAGAAGGTGAGTGTGTGTGTGGGGGGGGGGGGTCCTGTGGACCCTGGCTTGGGTCACCGTGGGAGGGTGGCGGGAACGATGCGCGGGAGCTTGGGTGCTGCTGAGTGGGGTGGCGGTAGCGATGCCCGGGTGGCTGGGTCGTGTGTGTCCCCCCCCTCCACTGCCTGCCCGGGATGCCGGGGGCCCCTCCGGTCCAGACCCTTGGGCCCCCTCCAGCCCCGATACCTCGGTGCCCGGCAGCTGGACGTCTGGGTGCCCCCTGGTTCGGACACCTGGGTCTCTGCCGGCCCAGATGTCTGGGTTCCCCCTTGCCTGGACCCCCGTGTCCCCTCCTGGCCACCCTGGCCAGGACCCCTGGGTCCCTTCCAGCCTGGACGCCTGGGTGTCCGGATGCCCAGTAGCTGGATGCCTGGGTTCCCCCCCCACCAGCTGGACAACTGGGTGCCCCCCAGCCTGGACACCTGGGTTCCCTTGGGTTTCTTTCCCCCAGGCCAAATGCCTGTGTCCTCCCCCCCCCCCCCCACCCCCGCCCCCCCCGGGCCC
>NW_010972663.1:157121-157820 GCF_000737465.1 Haliaeetus leucocephalus
CCCCCCCCCGAGCTGGACGCCTGGGTCCCCCCCAGCAGCTCCTCCCGGCCGCGGTGGCGCTCGGGGATGTGCCGGACGTTGTGGTTTGCTGAGTAATTCCCGGCTCTGAAGGAGCTTTGTTGAGCTCGAGGAGGCCTGGCTGGGCCCATGGTTCCCTGCTGGGGGGGGGGGGCTGTGTGGGCACACCTGGGTCCCCTGGGCAGGGGAGGGGGGAGCGGTGCTAAGTGTGTCCTTGGGGTGTCCAAGCTGCCCGCCCCCCCGGCTGCAGCCCTGTGATCAGGGTCCACACTCCGCGTATGGGGCAGCTGGGAGAAAAGCAAACCACTGTGGCCATCACTCCGCTCCAGAGTGAACGGCACAGGGAAGCAGGCCTCGGTGGGGTGGCACCATGTGACAGCGCTGTCCCACAGGCCCGCTGGAGCACTGGCGCCCGACGAGCCACAGCACCTTCTTCATCTTCAACACATCGCGGGTACGGGCCGAGATCGGGCATGAAGCGCTGCTGCACCGGGCCGAGCTGCGGATGCTGCGGCAGGGGTCGAGCACCGAGAACCAGGGGGCCGAGCAGCGCGTCGAGCTCTACCAGGTGAGGACGGGGACACATGGGGACAGGGGACGCTGCGGTGGGAGATGTGGGGACGCGGAGACGAGGGACGCGGGATGCCACGGCCGTGGGGGACACCGGGTTTGGGGACCCGG
>NW_010972663.1:157834-158460 GCF_000737465.1 Haliaeetus leucocephalus
GGGGGGGTCTGCAGCAGGAAGAGGCACAGGGATGGCGAGGGCAGAGGGGGCGTGGCAGCTTTGGGGACCCCGCAGATGCGCTTTGGGGATGTGGTGGCTTTGGGGACCCCCCTGGCCACTGTTTGAGGACATGGTGGGTGGGTTTGGGGATGTGGTGAGGGAGCTTGGGGACACGGTGGGGGGGTTTGAGGACATGATAGGGGGGCTTGGGGGAGCCCCTTACCCCGTGGATGCATCCTGGGGATGCGGGGGATGTTTTGGGGACACCCCCCCCCCCATCCACGGCGTTGGGGACGCAGGGCTACGGCAACGCCTCGTGGCGGTACCTGCACGGGCGCTCCGTGCAGGTGACGAAGGAGGAGGAATGGCTCTGGTTCGACGTCACCGATGTCGTCAAACAGTGGCTCAGCAGCAGCGGTAAGTCTGGGGGGGGGGGGGCCCGCCCCCCCGGCCCCCCCCCCCCCAACCCCATCCTCAGGGACCCCCCATGGCCCTTCTCACCACCCCCCCCGAATCCCGCAGAGTCCCTGGGCATGTTCAAGCTGAGCGTCCACTGTCCCTGTGAGCAGGGTCCCGGTGCCACCAACAACATGCGCATCACCATCGAAGGTACCGTGGTTTTGGGG
>NW_010972663.1:158716-159244 GCF_000737465.1 Haliaeetus leucocephalus
CCCCCCCATCCCTGCCCCGGGAAGCCTGGGTGTCCTCCCAAATGTTTCGGTTCCCCCAGAGATGCTCAGGTTCCTCTTGAGGAGGGCTCAGGGTCCCTCAGATGTTTGGGTCCGCCTAGAGAGGGCTGGGACCCCCAGAGACACCCAGGTCTCCCAGAAACACCCAGGTGCCCCCCAGTGAGGACTGGAGACCCCTAGAAATGTCCAGATTCCCCCCTAGAGAGGGCCAGGGGCCCTCAGGGACAGACACCCAGGTGTCCCCCCCAAGAGAGGGCTGGGGTCCCCCAGAAACACCCAGGTCCCCCTCAGGGAGGGCTGGGGTCCCCCAGAGACACCCAAGTCCCCCCCAAGAGAGGGCTGGGGACCCCTAGAGACACCCGGGAAACCCTGGAGACACCTGGGGGTCCCCCAAAGACACCCAGGTCACCCCTAAAGAGGGCTGGGGACCCCTAAGACACCCAGGTTGCCCCAGAGACAGCCAGGTCCCCCAAAAACACCCTGATCCCCCTCAGAGAGGGCTGGGGTCCC
>NW_010972663.1:162282-163976 GCF_000737465.1 Haliaeetus leucocephalus
GGACCCTAACCCCAAATTGGACTGGGGAGGGGGGGGACCCCAAAGCCCAAGGGGAAAATGGAGGGGGGGGGATCCTGAAACACTAGGGGAAATGGAGGACCCCCAAATCCAAAGAGGAATGCATGGGGGGTGGGGGGCTCAAAACCCAAAAAGAAATAGAGGACCCCAAAATCCAAGGCAAGATGCGGGGGGGGCAAAGCTGAGAGAGGAGTTAGGGGAACCCCAAAGCCTGCAGAAAACCAGGGGGGGGGCCCAAAGGGAACCCGGGGACCCCCCTCACGAGCCCTCGAGGAGCACTTGCGGACCTGAGGGAATTCCTGGGGGGTTTTGGGACCTGACAGAAACCCCCCCACTGGGGCGTCGGGGATCCCATAAGGATGTTACAGACCCCCCCCCCCACCAGGGGACATCAGGAAACCCCCCCGGGGACGTCAGGGACCCCCCCCAGACCTTGGATGAGCTGTCGCAGAGCGGCATAGCGGCGGTTGCGGAGGTGGGTTCGGGCAGAGGGGCGGCGGGGACGCCCCAGGGGGCCGATTTCGGGGCGCCAGCGCTCAGCCCCCATCCCCCCAGGGAAGCTTTCGAGGAAAAGGGGGTCCTCATCCACCGTTGGGTCCCCCGTCGGGGACTGGGGGTCCTGCTTCGTCACGCTGGAGTCCCACTGAGGTGACACGGGGTCCCGTGGGGGGGACGTGGGGTCCTTTTTCGACATTTTGGCATCCCGCTTTGATATTTTGGGGTCCCGCTTTCTCACTTTGGGGTCCGACGTCGCAGCAAAGTCTCTCTTCGGAGACATGGGGTCCCGCTTCAACATTTTGGGGTCCCGTTCCGCTGGGGGGTCCTGCTCCGGGGACAAGGGGTCCCCCTCGGTCGCTGCAGGGTCCAGCTCCTGCTCGGTGACACTGGGGTCCCCCTCGGTTTTGGGGTCCCACCCCGCCACAGGCTCTGGCTCCACCGCCATGGCGGGGGGGGAGGGCTGGGTTTCAGTTTTGGGGTGCCCCTCGGCTGCTGGTGGGCACTGCCTGGGGATGAGGGGGCACCATTAGCACCCTCCCTGGAGACTGGGGCGGGACACCAAAGGGATGTGGGGGGACCCCAAGGAAGAGGGAGGGTCTCCAAGGGACTAGGGGGGTCCTAAAGCCTGAGAGGAGGCTCGGGGGGAGGCACCCCAAATCCTGCAGGGAAGGGGGTGAAACGACACCTCAGGGGACCCCAAAAGTGTCAGGGAAGGGGGGGAACACCTCAGGGGACCCCAAAGACCTCACAGAATCGGGGGAGGAACCCTCAGATCTCTCAGGCAAGGGGGGGACCCATCAGGGGACCCCCAAAGGCCTCAGGGAAGCAGGGGGGACATTTCAGGGGACCTCAAAGGCCTCACAGAATGAGGGGACAGGAACCCTCCAGATCTCTCAGGAAAGGGGGGGAACCCTCAGGGGACCCCAAAGGCCTCACAGAATCGGGGGAGGAACCCTCAGATCTCTCAGGAAAGGGAGGGAACCCTCAGGGGATGCCAAAGGCCTCACAGAATGAGGGGGGGACACCCCAGATCTCTCAGGAAAGGGAGGGAACCCTCAGGGGATGCCAAAGGCCTCACAGAATGAGGGGGGGGACCCCCGAATACCTCATGAAAAGGGGGGGGTATGGGGGACACACCTCAGCGGACCCCAAAGGCCTCACGGACTGAAGGGAGACCA
>NW_010972663.1:165192-166162 GCF_000737465.1 Haliaeetus leucocephalus
TCACTGGGCGCTGGCCCCCCCCTGGGAGCTGCCGTAGCCACTGTAGTCGTAGGTGCCATAGTAGGGGGGCCAGGGACCCTGGTGCTGGTAGTACTGGCTCCACTGCTGGGCATACTGGGAGGGGGGAGAAAAGGGGGGGTAAGCACCCCCATATCCCCCCCCTCCAAAACCCTGTTGCTGAGAAAAGGGGGGTTCTGCCCCCAAATCCCATCACTGTTGCCTTAAAAAAGGGGGGGGTCCCCATACTTAACCTCAGCCTTCAGAAAATGAGCGTTTCTGCCCCCCCAAAAACCACTGGTGCCCTCCCCAAAAGGTTTTTTTTCACCCCAAAATCCCTTCCCTCCCAAAAAGGGGTTATCACCCCCAAATCCCTTCTTTGTCCTCCTAAGAAGGTGGGGTTTTTTTACCCCAAAATTCCATGCCCTAGGTCCCAAAAAGGAGTGTTTTACCCCCAAATCCCATCCCCTTCCTCCCCAAAACCCATCTCCATCCTCCCAAGAAGGGGTTTTCCTCCCAAAATTCCATCCCCTTCCCCACCAAAATTAGCCTTTTCCTCCACAAAAACACATCCCCATCCTTCCAAAAAATAAAAGTTTCACCCCAATACCCCATCCCCATCCTCCCCAAATGGGCATTTTACACAATCCAATCCATGTCCTCCCAAAAATGGAGTTTCTACCCCTAAATCCCATCCCTGTCCTCCCAAAAAGGGGATATCACCCCAAAATCCCATCCCCTTTCCAACAAAACTGGCCTTTTCCTCCCCAAAAGCTCATCCCCATCCTCCCAAAAAATAGTTTCAACCCCAAACCATATCCTCTCCCACCCCAAATTAGTGTTTTCCTCCCCAAAACCCCATCCCCATCCTCCGAAGCAGGGTGTTTCACTCCAAAAACCTCACCCCCATCTTCTCCAAATCAGCAATTTCCCCTCCCAAAATGCCCCTTCCTCCCACAAAATGCGTGTTTTA
>NW_010972663.1:166554-167060 GCF_000737465.1 Haliaeetus leucocephalus
CCAAGTGCCCCCCCGCCCCCAAACCAGCCCCCCCGCACCTGCTGGTACTGCCCATAGCTCTGCCCATAGCTCTGCCCGGTGGGCGGGGGGGGCTGGGGGTAGCTCTGTCCGTAGCCGCCGTAGCTTCCGTAGCCATAACTGGGGGGATTGTAGCCACCCTGGCTGTAGCCGCCCTGGGAGGGGTGGGGGGGAGCACGGTTAGAACTGGGGTGAGGGTGCTGGGTGGGGGAGCACCCCTGGTTTAGGGGGATGTGGGAGGGGGGTACCTGCTGCCCTTGGCTGTAGCTGGGGGGGGCTGCGCCGGCCGGGGGGGTACTGCCGCTCGCCTTGTAGCCGGTTGTGCCGCGAGCCGGGCTGTAGCCGCCGGCAGGCTGGGCGTTACGGTTGTAACCGCCTCGGTTGTTGGCGGTGGAGTCCCGGTTGTTGCTGCCCCAGCGGTTGGAGGTGTAACCGCTGCGGTTGAATCCTACGGGAACAGTGGGGGGGGGAAGCGGGAGGTGGGGGGC
>NW_010972663.1:167169-170069 GCF_000737465.1 Haliaeetus leucocephalus
TTCTGGAAACCACCCCGCGTGGTGGTTGCGGTGTTCCCCCCGCGACCGTCAAAACGTTGGAAACCGCCGCCACGACCGCGGAAAGCGGGGGGGCGTCCGCTGCCTCCGTCAAAACGTTTTTCGGGGGGTGGTCCGGCGTTCCTGCCCTCCTCGTTGTACTGCCGGACCAACGCCTCTGCCTCCTCCCGCTGTAGCTCCACGTATAGCACTGCGTCCAGGAATTCGCCCGCCTCCGGCAGCGTGAAATTGGCTAAAACAGGTGAAAACACTAAAAAAAAAAAAGGCCCCCCCCCCTCCCCAAAAAAACCCCTCCCACGCCGAGGGTCCCACCTTTCATCTCCAGCACGGCGTGATCCGGCACGTCTTTCCCCTCCTCGTCGGTCCGTTTGACGGTGCGGTCCCTCAGGTCCTGGTCGGTGGGACAGATGACGATGGCCTTACGCTGGAAACCCTCGAAGGGACGCATTTTTCGGCGCTGGGCCGAGCCATAGACGTTGGTCTGCCGGTGGGAATGGGCAGAAAAAGGTTGTTATTGCTGGTTCGGGAGGTTTTGACTTTTTTTTTTTTTTTTTTCCCCTCCCTCCCCAAAAACGCCCAGAGGTACTTCACCCTAAACCAGAGGGAGCATGGAAAGAAAAACCCGTTTTAGACAATTCCCTCATCCCACGCGGCACAGGACCATTTTGGGGAAAAAAGCGGCTTTTGTCTTCTAAATAAAAGTTTTCAGCAGGGAACAGAGCAGGGACGGGGAAGAGAGAGCATATGGCAAGAAGTTGAGACGCTTTTTGGGGACGCTGGGTGTCACCCATGGGTTGGGCTCAGTCTCCTGGTGAGGGGGACGCAACACCAACGGGTGTGGGATGGCGAGGGATGTCCCGTGGCAGGCACAGCGAGGGATGCAGGAATGGGAGGACGGTGACGGACATCCCGTGCCGGGGACAATGAGGAATGTAGGGATGAGAGGACCCCGAGAAACATGGGGACAGGGACACTGAGGAATATCCCACCCTGGGGGGGATGTCCCATGCCGGGATGGGGACGTCCTTGCCACCCTACCTGATCGAGGATATAATTGCGTTTCTTGCGGGCGGCAATCTGGATGAGGCGGTTGAGGCACTGCGTTGCTTGCTGGATGAGGACGTCCCAGCGTCCCGCATAGTTGCGCTGGCGCCGGAGACCCATCACCTGGGGAAGAGGGGACGGTGATGCCAGTTGGGGGCCCGGCAGGCACGGCGGAGGAGACGTGGGTGATGCCTTACCCTCATTTTATCCATGATGGCATTGGTTCCCAGGATGTTGTACTTCTTGGAAGGGTTGGCAGCCGCGTGCTTGACGGCCCACGTCGTCTTCCCCGCGGCAGGCAAGCCCACCATCATCAGGATCTGGGTGGAAAGAAGCAGCATTGGTGTCACGGCTAGGCCCCGTGCCATCATCTCTTTCCCCCCGCCTCCAACCTCATCCTGGCAGCTCCGCACCTCGCACTCGGCTTTGCTCTTGGGACCAAGGGTGCCGCGGACGCGCTCGGCCACAGGCAGGTGTTGGATGAAGGTGAAACCGGGTGGGACGGAGAAATAGGTGTCTTCTCTCTGCCCGAAGTTGAACTCAATGGCGCAGTTCTTCACCAAGACGTGGGGGAAGAGGGCCCGGCCGCCCAGCAGCTCCTTCCGCACCCGATAAGCCACCCCCAACCATTTGCCGTTCTTCATGAAGGACATCTCCACCTCTTCCCCGCACTCAAAGTCCTGCAGTGGGGATGATGGTGAGACCCCCGAGGCGGGGGGCAGCGGGGCTGGGCATGCCGGCGGGACACAGCGGACGGCGAGGGGACTCACCACCAAGCAGGCGATGACATCATTTTCAGCGAAAGTTTCCCCGTAGTTTTCGAATTTGCAGTTAGTTGACTTCTTGCCGGTGCCACCGTAGCCGTAGGAGAAAGGCTCCTCACCTGGGTAGGGGGGTGGAACGGCCAGGCCGTGCTCAGGCTGGGGGAAGAGCCCCCCACCACTGCAGACCCCAAAACCCCAGCGGTGGCAGCTGCCTGCACCCTTACCCAGCTGGGTGCTACAGGAATCCAGTGACCAGCCCACCCGCACCACATGGGGGTCTGGCTCAGTAGAAGGCAGGTGCTTAACGGAGATCTCCTCATTAACCTGGGAAGAGAGATGAGTCGGGGACGTCGTTGCTGGCGCTGGGACGCCTCGGCGGGACCCAGCGTCGCTCACCTTCATCTCATAGCAGACGCGGCCCTGCCGCGCGCCGTAGGTGGCACGGGCGCCCGACCAGAGGTAGGCGAAGCCCTCAATGGTGAGGGGGTAGCCGCTGTACCGGTCCCGGGCGACTTTGAAGTGCAGGTCGCAGTTGTCTGGAGGTAAGGGGTGGAAGCCACGTGTCAGGCTCCCCAACCAGGGAGGGGGGGGGTTTCTCCTGCCACCCCCCTGCCACTTTTCGGGGCACTCACAAGTATCGATGGCCACCAGCGTGTCGTCGAAATCCTCCTCATCATCCTCGGCAGGCGGCTGCGGTGAGCGGCCCCTGGAGCGGAAACAGGGAGGGCTCAGCACAGCAGAGGGGTGAACACACTGAATTGCGGGACACCAGATTTCGGGGAGCACTCACCTCTTGTCCTCGCGGTGCTCGTAATAACCCCGGCCCCGCTGCTCCTCGTACGGCCGTTTGCGGGGCTGCGGTGGTGGCAGCCGGGGCTGCGAGGGGTCCGGCGCGCTGTAGCCACCCGGGGGAGCGTTGTAGGTGGGGGGGACAGGGGTGCTGTAGGCGGCGGGGGGGGGCCTGTAACCTGGGGCCGGGGCGCTGTAGCCGGCCGGCGGCGCGCTGTAGGCAGGAGCGGTGTAGCCGGTCGGCGGCACGCCGTAACCGGCCGTGGGGGGGGTGTAGGTGGGGGG
>NW_010972663.1:170079-172411 GCF_000737465.1 Haliaeetus leucocephalus
CGTGGGTGTGTTGTAGGTGGGGGGCGGGGGGATGTTGTAGGGGGGAGCGGGTGTGCTGTAGTTGGGAGGGGGAACGTTGTAGGCGGGAGCAGGGGGCTCTTCAGGCTTTGTTTCCGGCAGCTTCATCTCTGCGGGAGGAACAGCGAGCGGCGTGGAAACGGTGGGAGCCAGGCCGGCACAGCCACGGTGCTGCCGGCGGGCCCCCCCTGACCCTTACCTTGGTGCAGGACGGGGTGTTCTTGGTCCAACGCTCTCCTCTCGTAGCCGGGCTCTGCGTCTGGCTTGAGGCCGCTATGCTCGTATGGCTGGTAGCCCTGGGGCTCGCTCGTGTGGCTGTTGGTGTCGATGCCATCTTCAAAGCCAGGGGGAAAAAAGCAGGAAATAAGTCAGGCGTTACCGGTTTATTTGGAGAAGAGGACAGACAAGGCGGGAGGGGAACTTGGCGGGCATCAGCAGCCCCGCAGGGACGATCAGAACCAGTGCGGGACGAGGGATCCGGCATCCCGCTCGTGGGGTCACCCTGAATTCGCCGAGGGGATCCCCGGCACGGCGACCAGCGAGTCCGCGCCCCGATGGGCACCTGCGGCAGAAGGGTTTGGTTTTTAAACTTGAAGCACTCGGCAAGAGCAGCGCGAGGGGAAACGGCCGCCGGCACAGGAATGGTGGCGACAACGGAGAGCTGCTCCCCGCATTGGGCACGCCAGCCCCCCGTCGGCTCCTTACCCCCCTGACCCACAGCTGTGGCAGCAAAGCCTCCCCCTGAGCTCCCTGAACCGCTTTAGGGGCAACAGCACGCTCGGGGGCAGATGAAACCCACCTAGGGTCACCCCTAGATCAGAACTGGCAGGGGCGGGGGGGGACGACGATGCTGGGATGTGGCTCAGCCCCACACTGATGGGGGGGTCCTGCTTGGCCCCAGCAGCTCTCAGGGAAGCGAAGCCGCTGTCAGGGGTGCCCAGAGCGTGGGGGGAGGCAACTGGGGACCCTGGAGGAACCCAAAACCCGGAGGGGGACCCCTGCGTGAGGAGGCGAGAAGGTGGGGGGGAACTGGGGGGACAGGCCCCCTCAGGGAGAGGGAAGTAGAAGGACCCCACCTGAAAGAAGTGGGAGGGGGACGAGGTAATCGGGCCCCTGAGGGAACGGAGGGACCGGCATCGGGGAAAGGGGCACAGGGCCCCTCAGGGAAGGGGGGATCGGGGGGACTGGGGAGGCACAGGGCCCCTCAGGGAAGGGGGGACTGGGGAGTCGGGCCCCTCAGGGAAGGGGGGCCGGGCCCGTGGAGGAGGGGGCGAGCCCAGCCCCGCCGGGGGCCACCGGAGAGGGAGCAGGGAGGGGGCCCGACCCGACCCGTCCCTCAGCGCGGGGCCCCGGGCACCCCACGGCCCTTACAGTGTCCGTCGGGGGCCGGGTCCCCGCCGGCTGCACCGGGCCCCCGCCGGGCATCCTCCGCCTCCAGAGCCGCCTGCAACCGTTCGGCCAGCTCGGCCTTGAGGCCACGGGTGTCCAGGCCGCGGCGGCCCAGCTCCTCCTTCAGCTCGTTGACCCGCAGCCGCCGCACGTCCATGGCCCCGTCGCTCAACGCCGCCGCGGCCCGGCCATCGAGGCGCCACCGACGGGCCCGGCTCAAAATGGCCGCCATCGCCCTCCTCCCCTCCCCGGCCCGCGCCGCTCTGCAAGACGCGCCGCCATTGGTCCGTCGCTGTCCCGCCGCTTGTAACGCGCCTCTCTATTGGGCAGCACGCTGTCCCCGCCCCTCCGCGCCGGCCCCGCCTCTCTCGCCCAGCTCCCGCTCAGTCCCACTTTGCAAAACGGGCGCTCATTGGGCCGCAGTGGGAGTTGCGCTGTAACGCGGCTTTTCATTGGCTGGAAGGACGTTTATCTCCTCCCCCTGGGCCGCTGGGGCCAGCCCCCGGGAGCCGTCTTGATTGACACAAGGAGAGGGCGGGCTCACGCGGCCTTCTAGCCAATAGCGGCGAGAGCGACCACGCGCCCTGCCTGCACTTCCATTGGCTGGCTTCCCTGCCTGTCAGGGTAGGGGCGAGCCCACAGGGAAGGCGCTCACTTCCCACTGGCTGCTTTCGCACGGAGGGCGGGGCGACCCCAGCCCGGCTCTCATTGGCGGGCCGGGAGCCGTGCTGCCGCCCCCCATTGGCGGAGCCGCGGGCGGGCTGGGGCGGGCGCGACACCATTGGGGGAACCCCGGCGGCGTCTACGCGTGCTACCGCCCCGCGCTGCCTAGCAACGAGAGCCGACCTTCTATTGGCTGGCGGGCGGGAAGCGCCGCATTCCCATTGGCCGAATCCCGGGCGCTTTGGGCCCAAACCCCAAATCC
>NW_010972663.1:176543-177140 GCF_000737465.1 Haliaeetus leucocephalus
CCCCCCAAAGCCCCCCAGACCCCCCCTGGCTGACCACAGGACTGTCCCCAAGGCGGGAGTAGAGCAGGAAGCTGTGCAGGTCCCCGTGCTTCATGAAGGGCAGGATGACGACAGGCGCGGGGAGACCCTCAGCACCCCAGCTCTGCAGGCACACCCCTGCCCCAGGGGGGTCAGCCCCGCTCGCTCATCTGGGGCCCCCGGGACATCCCCCCCCAAAAGCACAACAGACCCCGAATGGGGTGCACACCCTCCTATGGGGTGCAGACCCTAATACAGGGGACAGATCCAATGTGGGGCACAGACCCTAATCTGGGGTGCAGACCCTAATCTGGGGTGCAGACCCTGAATGGGGTGCAGACCCTAATACAGGGGGGAGAACCCCAATGTGGGGTGCAGAACTCGAATAGGGTGCAGACCCTAATCTGGGGTGCAGACCCTGAATGGGGTGCAGACCCTAATGTGGGGGGCAGAACTCGAATAGGGTGCAGCCCCCGAATAGGGGGCAGACCCTAATACAGGGGACAGATCCAATGTGGGGCACAGACCCTAATCTGGGGTGCAGAGCCTAATACAGGGGGAGACCCCAATGTGGGGTGC
>NW_010972663.1:183768-184183 GCF_000737465.1 Haliaeetus leucocephalus
ACGTGGTGCATAGGGATGGGGGGACACAGTGCGTGGGGACGTGAGGACACGGGGACACTCACGCGTGGCCTCGGTGGTGCGGCGGCTGTAGGAGCTGCGCACGCGGTATTGCACTGCCGGCTCCCCGCGGGGTGCGAAGGCCTCCCTGGGGGGACACACACAGGTGGCTGCAGCACGGTCGGTGGGGTCGGGGGGATGTCCCGCGCCAGGGTGGGGTCCCGCTCACCCGAACCGCGTCTCCTTCCGCCGGCGCCGTGCCGCCAAGATGCCCAGGGCCAGGGCCAGGCTGGCCAGCACGGCGAGGGCCAGCACCACCAGCCACCAGCCCCGGGCCAGCCCAGGTGCCGGGAGCACTGCTGGGGATGGCGGTGTGTCAAGGGGGGGGATGGGACATGGCCACCGACACCTGGCCCCC
>NW_010972663.1:186872-188347 GCF_000737465.1 Haliaeetus leucocephalus
CCCCCATTGCGCCCCAGCCCCTCTCACCGGGGACCAGCAGCGTGGAGGGGGCCCTGGCCAGGGGGTCCAGCAGAGAGTTGAGGGGGGCCCCGTCCCGCAGCCAGAGCAGCCGCACGGGTTCGGGGGGGCCCCGGGCACTGCAGCTGAGGTTAAAGGGGGTGTCGACCCCCACGTCCAGGTCCTGCGGCTCCTCCAAGAAGAAGGGCAGCCCTGGGGAGGGAGGGTGACAGTTAAGGGGGTGCCAGGGACCCTCATGGGCGCCCCCCCACCCGTGGGTGCTACCGCTCACCCGCCAACTCCAGGTGAGCCTCGGTGGACAGGAGCTGCTCCCCGCCGGCACGTGCCCAGCACTGGTAGCGCCCAGCGTCCGAAAGTTGCACGGCCGGGATGCTGTGGGACACCGCACCATCGGGCACCGTGCGGCACCGCACAGGGCGACACGGCATCATACGGTGCGACATGGTACGGGGCAACACGGCACGGCACGGTGCAACACGGCACGGCAAGGGGCAACACGGCACGGTGCAACACGGCAAGGGGCAACACGGAATGGTCTGGCATGGGGCAACACGGCACTGTATGGTGTGACGCAGCATGGGGCAAAATGGCACGGCACTGTGTGACATGGTATGGCATGGGGCAACACGGCATGGTGTGGCACAGCACTGGGCGACATGGCACGGCACAACAGGGCCTAGGGCAAAGCAGCATGATCTGGCACGGGGCAACACGGTACGGCACGGGACAACACGGCACCATACAGAGCGACATGGCACAGGGCAACACAGGATGGCATGGTGTGACATGGTACAGCAAGGGCCAACATGGCATGGTCTGGCATGGAGCAACACGGTATGGCACAGGGCAACACGGCATGGCATGGTGTGACATGGTACGGCATGGGGCAACACAGCATGGCATGGCGTGGCATGGGGCGACATGGCACGGGACAACGGGGCCTAGGGCAACATGGCATGGTACAGCACGGCGTGCCACAGCACCAAGCAACAGCATGGCATGGCACAACACGTCATGGGATGACACGGTGCGTCACGACGCAACATGGCGCGGCACAGCGTGACACGGCACAGGGCAACACGGCGTGGCATTATGCAGCCCGACACGGCGCAACGCGGCACGGTGCAACACGGCATGGCATGGGGCAACACGGCACGGTGAATTACGGTGCCGGCTGTGCTGCCAGCGCAGTGTGGCCCACCTGAGCTGGCTGGTGGCCAGCCAGACGTCCTCGCTGAGCGGCACCTGGGCCTGGTCGCTGTCGGCCAGCTCCAGTGGGTGCCCATCTCGCTGCCAGCCCATTTCGGGGGGCTCGCCAGCCCCCCGCACCCTGCACCGTAGCCGTACCGTCTTCCCCAGTGAGGAGGTGACGTTGGAGGGGTTTTCCAGGAAGGACAGGGCTGGGGGGGGACGGGACATGGGGGGGGCCTCAGTGGGGGTCCCCTGGGACCCCTACC
>NW_010972663.1:189549-190480 GCF_000737465.1 Haliaeetus leucocephalus
AAACTGGGCCTGGGGGACCCCAAACAGGGACCAGGGACACCAAACAGGGACTGGGGGGACAGAACTGGGGCTGGGACACCCCAAACTGGGGCTGGGGGGGCTGAACTGGGACTGAGGGGGGCTGAGCTGGGACCAGGGGACCCTAAAACAAGACTTGGAGGGCTGAACTGGGCCTGGGGAGGACCCCAAACTGGGACTGGGGGGCTGAACTGGGACTAGGGGACCCCAAACCAGGAGCGGGGGACACCAAACAGGTACTGGGGGGGCTGAACTGGGACCAGGGGACCCCAAACTGGGACGGGGGAACACCAAAAAGGGATTGGGAGGGGCTGAACTGGGGCTGGGGGCCCCCAAACTGGGTCTGGGGGGGCTGAACCAGGACCCAGGGACCCAACCAGGGTGGGTTGAACCGTGGGGACCCCGAACTGGGACCAGTGGGAAACCCCAAACTGGACATGGGAGGCACCAGGGGTGGCTCAGGCAACACTGGGGGTCCCCAGCCCGGCCCTGGCAGCGCCCCCCCTGGGATGCGACCCCCCCCCCCCAAGGCCAGGGGTGTTCAGCCCCTTGCAAAGAGGTGGGAGAGGAACTGGGGTGCGGAGGGACCCCAGCTTCGGGCCCCTTCTTCCTCCGTGTCTCATACCGAAAGGGGAAGGGGCCGGAGGGACCAGCGGCCCCCCCGCCCCAGGCCGGATCCAGCCCGCCTGCCGGGACTTTCAGCCCAGTTATTTTTACCCCTGCCCCCCGCCCCCCCGAGTGGACGCAGCACCCTGGGGGGACCCCTTACCCACCCTCATCAATAAGGGACCCCCCCCTCAAGGAGGGGGGTGAACGGGGGCCCCCGGGGGGGGGCCCCAGGGCTGTGGGGACCCTCTTTTTGGGTGTGGGGAGTTTGCACGGGCTCAGCCCTCTGCACAGGCAGGGGGGTCCC
>NW_010972663.1:190490-190857 GCF_000737465.1 Haliaeetus leucocephalus
CAACATGCCCCGTGCAAGACTAGTGTGTCCTGTGCAAGGCTTGCACACCCCGTGCAAGGCCAGCGTGCCCCGTGCGAAGCTAATACACTTCATGCAAACCTTGCACACCCTGCGCCATGCCAGCGCTCCCCATGCGACACCGACAGGCCCTGTGCGACGCCACCGGCCTCGTGCAACGCCACCGGCCTCGTGCGAGACTGCGGCACCGGGGCTTGCGCCAGCGTCGGCGCGTTCCTGCGCCGGAGGAATTTCCTGCCGCCCCCGAGTTGCTGCTTTGGGCTGGTGGCATCGTGGCCCCCCCTCCCCATGCTGGGGTGCAGATCCAGGGGCCCCCCAGCTGCAACCCGTAGCCAGGCAGCACCCACCC
>NW_010972663.1:197637-199225 GCF_000737465.1 Haliaeetus leucocephalus
CAGGGATGCTGCTGTACCTGATGTGGTACCCAAGGGATGCTGCGGTACCCCAGGGATGCTGCAGTACCTGATGCAGCACCCCAGGGATGCTGCGGTACCTGATGCAGCACCCCAGGGATGCTGCTGTACCTGATGTGGTACCCAAGGGATGCTGCGGTACCCCAGGGATGCTGCTGTACCCAATGTGGCACCCCAGGGATGCTGCTGTACACCAGGGATGTTTGGGGCCCCAATGCAGCACCCCAGGGATGCTGCAGCACCCCGTGGCCATCGCCTGGCTGCCTGCTGCGCTACCTTGGGGATGGTGTAGCCCTGGAGCTGGACGTCCCACGTGGTGGTGTGGGGCACCCCCATGGGCACGATGTCAGCAAAACGCTGGATCTCGTGGATGACGGCGTCGACGTAGGGCATGCGGCTCCGGTCCTCCATGCAGGGGCTGCGGTGGCGGCCGATCACCCGGTCGATCTCCTCGTGGAGCCGGGCTGGGGACGGGGAGGGGGGTCAGCGCCGTGTCACCCCCCTCCCCGCCACCCTCTCGCCGTTCCCCCGGTACCTTCCACCTCAGGGTACCGGAGCAGGATCCGGAGCCCATATCTAAGGGTGGAGCTGACGGTCTCGGTCCCCGCAAAGAAAAGGTTGACAGTGGTCTTGGAGAGTGTGTCCTCGGTGAAGTGGGTGTCGGGGTTCCCCTTCTCCTGCCAAGGGAGGGGGAGAAGGGTCCCCCCCCGGTTACGTGCCAGCGCTGATGCCGGTTTTGGCACCCCGCGGGGAAGTTTGGCACGCTGGGGATGAGGCGGGTACCTGCTGCATCTTCAGGAGGAAGCAGTCAATGAAATCCCGGGGATTTTGGGGGTCCAACGTCTGCTGGTGCCCCCGCACCCGCTCCCCCACGAATTCGCCCAGCTGCAGGTAGTTGGCGTAGATCTGCTGGTGTGGCCCCGGCACAAACCGCATGATTTTGGGGAAGATGAAGAGCAGCTGCAGGAGGAAGAGATGGTGAAACGGGTGGGGGGAACATGAGCCAGGGAAGGCAGCGGTGGGGGGGGAGCGGAAATTCCCACCTGCCCCCAAGTTGAGCTCATCAGCTTCCAGTTGGCATTGATGAGCCCCATGAGGGTGAGGAACCGCTCGTCCCCGTACTCGAAGCGTTCCCCAAAAACCAGCCAGCAGATGATGTTGGAGCCGGCACAGCTCAGCAGGAAAGTGGGGTCGAAGGGCTGCCCTAAAATTGTGTGGGGGTGGGAAGCACAGCGTTAGGGCAGGGGGGGTGGAAAAAGCCCGGGGGGGGGGGGGTGGCTCCGGGAGGCCGTACCGTGGGTCTGATAGAGCTGTTGGATCAGATGCTGGGCTTCCTCACGGACTCGCTCCTCGGCACCGCGCTTGCCCATTCCGAAGCTCTTCAAGGTGACAATGGCGAAGCGCCGCAACTGCCGCCAGCGTTCCCCGTTCCCGTAGATAATACCTGGAATTAGGGACACCCCCCACCGACAAAAGGGGGTCAAACACCGCCGACGGCTCCCCGAAAAACCCCGTGGCGGCATCGTGGGGGGAGGTCTCACCGTTGCCGCGGGTCCACTGTTGGGCCGGC
>NW_010972663.1:199430-205255 GCF_000737465.1 Haliaeetus leucocephalus
GGGGGGGGGGCCATCCCCCCCTTGGGGCCCCCCCCCCCCCCAAATTTGAGTTCCCCCCTCCGCAGGACTCACTTTGCGGAGGGAAGCGATGAGCTGGGTCACCTCCACTTGCAGCACGTTCCCCAGGAAAGGTAGAGGGGTCGGTCCAGGGGGGAGGTTGCCCCCCCGCCGCCAGCCCCAAAGAAGCAGCAGCCCCCCGACACCCAGCACCAGGGCGATGCTCAGCACTCCGCTCGCCTCCATCCTCCTCACCTTGATTTATAGAGTCCACCCCCCCCACCCAACCTCCCCGATTAACCGACCCTGGAGGAACTGTTAGTGCTGGCGTCCCTGGGGGGCTCTGCACCCCCAGACACCCCAGGAGGGATGGACAGACAGACAGTAGCCCTGGTGCTATTCCCCTGCAGCTGTTTGCAGTGGTTAATGATAAACCCATGCGTGCCACCCCACAGCCCCAACCCCGGACACCCCTCCCTTGGCCATGGTGGGGCTGGTCTGGGAACTGGGTCCCCAAAATCGGGTGTCCCCCCGACTTGAGAGCAGCCCAGGAAGGGGCAGAGGGCAGCACACACCCCCCCCCCACGACCCCAAGGGTGACAGAGGAGGTGGCGCATGGCGGGGGGGGGGGCAAGACAAAAAGCTGAGGGGCTGTAGCTTGGGGATGGGGGGGGCACCCCCAAACCCACCCCAACAGCACCCTGTGGAGGGGCATTTGGGGCAGGTACACCCCACCCTGGTTGCTCCCCCCCCCGCCCCAAAAGAACCAAACAGCAGAGCCACGCACTGGAAAACATTAATACTTTATGTACGAGAGTCACATTTTCACAGCCTGGAGGGGAGGAAAACTTGCTTTTTTTGGTGTTTCTTTTGCTTTTTTTTTTTCTCCTTTTTCCAGAGGGAAAAAAAAAAAACCAAAAACCAAACTGGGACACAGCTCTGGCCCCCCCCAGGAACCCCCCACCCTGGCAAGTGCAATAAATAACACAAAGAGAAGCAAAAAAGAAACGCATGCCCCCCGACACACACACCTTGGGGTGGGGGACGGGGACTTGGGTGGAGGTGGACGGAGCTGGAGGGAGATGCTGTCCCCAGAGAAGGAGGGTGGGGAAATCAAAGCCCCCATGGGTGCCTGGGACCCCCCCCCCCAGCCCTGAGGGGCTCATCCTGCAGGGAGGAGGCAAGGGGGGGTCTGGGAACAGGCAAGTAGCTTCCAGCACAGGCAAGTGAAGTCCCTGTCCCCCACTCCCTGAAGTGACAGTGGAGGGTTTGACAACATTGTGTCCATCTTGTCCGTCCCCCCTGCCCCAATAAAAAAAATTAAAATCCACCTTTTCTCGCATGGTGGCGGGTGGGAAGTGGAAATGCAAAGTGGAGACCACGCACGCACACACACAAAAAAAAAAAAAAAAGGCAAAACCCAGGAAGCTGGGCAGGGACACCCCCCCTGCCCCAGCACTTGGGGATGAGCCATCCCTCTTGGCCACACTGCAGGGGGGGGGCCTGTCCCCCCACTCTGGGTGAGGCGGGGACCCCCACTTCATTCAAGCACCCCGAAACGTTGCCAGTAGCATCTTGGAGGAGTGTTTTTAAACAAGCTGAATACAACCCAACCTGCTCGGGGGGTGTGTGGAGGGGGGGACGACACACAACATAGCCCACCAGGCCAGCAGCCGCGGTGGGGAGGGGACGACGAGCAGCAGGCGAGGAGTGTTTGCCAGAAGCCACCTCGGTCAAATACAATCAAAACAAGGCGTTTGCCACGGAGGTAAACTCGAGAGTCCTGGGGCTTCTTGGGATGAGAAGGGGGCAAATGGTACGGGGGGGGTGGGGTGGGTGGCGGGGGGGCGCTCCTGGGGAAGCGGGGGGGGCTCGGCGAGTGAGGCACATGGTCCTGGTGGCGGGGAAAAAGAAAAATAAATGAGAAAAAAAAAAGAGGTTTGTAGCAATGCCATGAAGCAGTGGGTGTCATCCAACCCCTTCTCCCATGGCCAGGGTGCAAGTTGGGGGGGGCCAGGCAGCTCCCCCGCCCCTGGTGCAGGGGTCTCACCTTGGGCACAGGCATTTAGCAACTGCACTGCTGCCGGCTCTGCGCCTGGGCTCCCCGGGGCTGCCGCAGCTGGCGAAGGGAGGCGTCTCCGTACTGGATCCCTGAGCCCATCCTCTCTGGGTCAAGTTCACCTGAGTCAGATGGAAAAAGCCGGGGAGGGGACCGAGCGGAAGGATTAAAATCTCCACTGGGATCCAAAATTTCTGTCCCAAGGACCCAAAACCTCCTGGTCCCCTAGGGACCCAAAACCTCCCTTCCCCACCCTGGAAAAGCCAAATCAGAGCTGCCGTACCCGATTCAATTTTGTTTAATATGGTCCTCGCACATTTTAAGAAGGCTTCTTCCACGTTCTCTCCTGTCAGGGCGCTGGTCTCCAGGAACATGAGCTCTGGTTAGTAAGAAAAGGCTCGTTACTTTGACCGTAATTAGCCCCGGGATGCCATGGGAGCCAGCGTTTCTCTCCGCATCCCTCACCGTTCTCTTGGGCAAAGCGCGAAGCCTCCAGGAACGTCACCTCCCGGTCGGCGTCCAAATCCTTCTTGTTACCGCAGAGGATGATGACGATGTTGGGGCTAGCGAGGGTGCGGGCGTCCGTCAGCCAGTTGGTCAGCGCGTTGTAGGTCTCCCGGCTGGATGGGGGAGGGCAGAAGCAGGAGGGTGGGGTGCCGAGCCCCAATTTTCCCCAGCACCAAGGGGGTCAGGGCTCCGCGGCCGGGGAACCCACCTGGTGATATCGTACACAAGCAGTGCACCAGCTGCACCCCGGTAGTAGCTTCTAGTCACCGACCTGAGGAGGAAGAGGAGGAGAGAGGAGGCACAAACGAGAGAACTGCCCCCCCCAACCCTCCAGGTTGAGATCGGGGGTCCTCTTCGTGGGCTGCGCTGCCTGGAAGGGAGGAAAAGCTCCACAGGTGACTCGAGCGGGGACAGGACTGGTCCCAAACCAGCGTTATTAGGACCCTCGTCTCAAGCAGGCTGCCAATATTCTTATTTAATTGCTGGGTGAGTTCGCGTCCTCCAGCACCCTCGGTTTGCCGAGGAAACCTCTAGAGAGGGATCCGCACAGGTTGGATTGATGGGTTGAGGAGATTCAACAAGGCTGAGTGCTGGGTCCTGTGCTTGGGTCACAAGAACCCCAGGCTGGAAAAGGATCAGCTGAAGATGGGCCGGCAGTGTGGCCAGGTGGCCCACGGCATCCTGGCATGTATCGGGAATAGCGTGGCCAGCAGGACTAGGGAAGGGATTGTCCCCCGGTGCTCGGCACCTCAACTGCCATGGTGGCTTTTGGGCCCCGAGAGAGAGATTGAGGTGCTGGCACGCAGTTTCCTTTTGGAAAGGGAGTTTAAAAAAAAAAAAGAGAAAAAAGCCCCCCAAAAGCCAGTGGACATTGAAGACAAGTGTTTGTGCACAGCTCCAGCACCACGAGGTGTTTTTTTTTCTTTACCTGAACCTCTCCTGCCCAGCCGTGTCCCAGATCTGCAGCTTCACCGTCTTTCCACCAACGTTGACAACCTTAGAGCCGAATTCCACCCCGATCGTGTGGTTCGAATCTTGTTTGACTGCAGAAACAAGAGGTGCCCGATGTGCTACTGGCCGGCTACGAAAGAACAATCGGGCTTCCCACCATGCCTGGGATCTCAGCTCCTCGGGCAAACCCCGCCGTGCTCCAGCATGACTTTGCCGCCTGGATTATCCCCCGGCGATGGGAAGCTCGTTACAAGACGATTTTGCAAGCGAGGACCGTGCCAGCATACATGAAATTAAACCCGCATAGCACCAAGGAGGAGGGGTGCCTGGCATTTCACTTCCAATTAAGTGAGCTCAAAGCCTTCCTCCGCCCTGTTACAAAAGCAAATCGAAGGTTTCAGAAAAGAGAGAGGCAAAGTTTCAGCATTTTGTGGCAAAGCTGTGTTTATCCACCAAAGCGTAAAAGCTCTTTTCCAGTGCTGGGCCTGGCAAGGAAGGGTTGAAGCTCCAGAACACAAAAAAAACAACCCCAGCAAAACAACAAACCCCACTTTTTTTTTCCACTGGCAAAAGGTCCCGCAAAGAAATATTTCGTCAGTGTTTTCCAGCAGCCTGAGAGACAAATCTGGTTGGGAGAGAGCCGGCGCAGCAGCAATAAAACCCAAAATAAACCAACTTACATTTGTTTTCGATGAATTGATGGAGGAGGCAGGACTTCCCTGTGCCGGCACTCCCTATCACGAGGAACTTGAAGAGGAAATCTGAAGAGGAAAAAAAAAAAAAAAAAAAAAAAAAGGTGTTTTTACACTCAAGGTGTGTCAAGCAGTGGTGGGATGGGGGGGAACGGCCGTGAGGAGCAGCCCCCACAGAGGGGAACGACCTCAGGGAAGCGATTTCACACCTGGCTCCGCTCCCTCCCTTTCAAACACAGCAAAAATCACCCAGAAAAGCCCCCGAGAAGCATTTTTTGCCCTTGATTCGGTGCCCGGCAAAAGCAGGAGGCACCGAAAGGGCCCTAAATCCCCCACGCGTGGAGTGTCACCTCCCAGCATCGGGTCCCTTGTGAACCTTTGTGGCCTGGGAGGAAAGCAGGGGGGCTGTGAAGGGCAACACCCCATGGCCACTTGCCCCATAAGTGCCCTATAGGGGCCTCAAGTGCCCCCCACCTGCCCTGCACCCCTACACAGAGCCCCATATGCTCCCTGTATGGCCCCATCCCACAGAGTTCCAATAGATCCATACCCTGCAGGGCCCCATATGGAGCCCTATACGCTCCCAATAGGGCCCCCATCCCACACAGGGCCCCACAGACCCCCTATAGGGCCTCCCAGACCGTCCGTCCTGTCCCACACAGGGCCTCCCAGTCCCCCTATAAGGCCCTCATCCCACACAGAAGCCCAATACGCTCCCTATGGAGTCCTTATATTCCCTATAGGGCCCCACAGACCCCCCCCCATCCCACACAAGAGCCCCACAGACCCCCTATATGGCCCCCATCCCACACAGGGGCCCAATACACTCCCTATATTCCCTATAGGGCCCCACAGACACCCTCTCATGCTACACAAGGCCCCACAGACACCCCCCCCATCCCACACAGGAACCTTAATACACTCCCTATGGGGCTCCTATATCCCCTATAGGGCTTCACAGACACCCCTCATCCCACACAGGGCCCCACAGACCCGCTATATGGCCCCCATCCCACACAGGGCCCCACAGACACCCTATAGGGGCCTGCAGACCTCCCCCCCATCCCACACAAGAGCCCCACAGACCCACTATAGGCCCCCCAGACACCCCCCTCAGCTCACACAGGGCCCTACACACTCCCTACAGGGCCCCCATCCCACAAAGGACCCCACGGACCCCCCCCCCCAATCCCCCACAGGGGCCCACAGAGCCCCTATAGGCCCCACAGACCCCCTGTAGGGCCTTCACCCCACCCAGGGCCCTACACACTCCCTACAAGGCCTCTATTCCACATAGAGCCCCCCCCCCAGCCCTGACATCCCCCGACCAGGCCGGCTGGAGCCCCCCCGGTGTCCCCCCGACCCACCGTAGGTCTCGGACATGGCTGGAGCCGCCGGGCCGGGCCCCGCCGCCACCGGGCCGTACGGAAGGGAGCGGGCACAATATGGCGGCGCCCAGGCGAGCCGCTTCCGGGTTCTGCGCGCCTGCGCGAAGAGGTGCGCACTAGCAGAAAGGCGGGGCCACGCGCCAAGAAAGAAGGCGTGGCGAATGCGCCTGGGCGGGGCTAGAGGGGCGCCGGGATCCTCGGTCCTAAACTCTGCCCGGCCCTGAACCGCTT
>NW_010972663.1:205633-210478 GCF_000737465.1 Haliaeetus leucocephalus
TGTGCCATGCCATGCCATACTGCACCGTGATACGCCATGCCGTGCCACGCTGCACCACGCCATGCTGCGCTGTGCCGTGCCGTGCCCTGAGCTGGCTGGGCAGCACCGAGCTGTTCCTGGGGGGTGTTAAGGGAGGTGGGTGCGGGGGGGGGGGGGCAGCGATCCCTGTCCCTGTGTCCCCTCCCCGGTGCCGCTCCTGTCCCCTCCGGGCTCTGCCCGACTCTGCGGCCCTGGGGGGGGGTAAGGGTGTGTGTGTGCACTCCCGTGGCCCCCTGTGCCCCTTTTCTAGTGCCCCATGGGCACTTTTCATAGTGACCCCCCACTAGTTCCCGTGGCACGGGGGGGGTCCAGGACCCCAAGCATCATCTCGGGGGCACACGGTGTGCCACCCTGGGGGGACGTGGGGTGTGGGGGGGACAGGCACCGCATCTGCGCCCTGTGTCCCATCAGGGTACAAAGCCATGCAAAGCCCCAAGCCAAGCGTGCAAAGCCGCGCAAAGCCCTGAGCCAAGCCCAAGCCCCAAAGGGACGGATCCGGCGTTGAGGCTGTGCAGAGGGGTTGCCAACGGCTCATGGTCTGCCAGGCCTTCGTCCTCCTCCTCCTCCTTGGCTCCGGTCTCCTCTCCCCATCTCAGCTTTGGGACAGAGGGGTCAGAACTGTCCCCCCAAGGGATCGGGGTCCTCCCCCAGTGGTGGCCGGTGGGTCCAAAGCCTGCAGGACCCCCGGTGCTCTGGCTGGGCAAAACCTGTACCCGGAGCCAGGAGAAACTAACGGCACCTCGCCGGCTGCCAAGGACACCGCGTGCCTGGCAAGGGGACATGGTTTGCCAGCAAAGGGATGGGCTTTGTGACCAGGGGACAGGGGTTGCAACAGGCGAAGGGACAGCTGAGGGTGCTCAGGGTGCCGGTGGCTGCTGGCACCCACCGCGGTGTGGGGAGGGCAGGGTCCCCTTTGCTCCCCCCACCCTCCCCCTGGCCTGGCTCCAGGTCCCCGACGCACACGGCGAGCAGATCCCCAAAGATCATCGACTGTCCGGTAGCCCCAGCTGCGCTGCCGAGACCTTGCCAGTGCTGGCAGACTTTGCTCCTCGCTGCCGAACCAGGCACCAGCAGCCATGGAGCCGGTGGGCACTGTCACCACCATCCTCCTTATCCTGGTGGTCGTGGCCCTTGTGGCTGGGTGGAAAAAGGAATGGCGGAGCCAAAATTACCCGCCGGGGCCGCTGGCGTTGCCGGTCATCGGGAACCTGCTGCAGCTCAGGGCTGCCAACACCTGCAAGACCTTCTGCAAGGTGAGTGGGGGGGCCAAAACCCCCGGGGTGCCGATGCCAAGACCCCCGGGGTGCCGTGACCCACACCGGGGCGGGGGCTTGTTGCTTTGTGCCGCAGCTGAGCAAGAAGTACGGCCCCGTCTTCACCCTACACTTGGGCTCGGAGCGGGTGGTAGTGGTCTTCGGCTATGAGGTGGTGCGGGAGGTTTTGCTGAACCGTGGGGATGAATTCACCGACCGGGGTCGGTTCCCGTTGACGGAAAAATACAACAAGGATCTCGGCATCTTCATGAGCAATGGGGAGATGTGGGTGCAGACCCGGCGCTTCACCCTCACCACGCTGCGGGATTTTGGCATGGGCAAGAGGAGCATGGAGGAGTGGGTCCAGGAGGAGATGGGGCTGCTGCTGCAGGAGCTGGCGCAGACCAAAGGTGGGCGGCAGGGTCGCGGTGGGATTGTGGTGGAGCTGGAGAGGGGGGTCCGGCCCTGCCATCGTCACCATCCCCACCGCCATAGGGCAGCCCTTCAACCCTGCCATGCTGCTGAGCGCAGCCGTGGGCAACACCATCTGCCGCATCCTCTTCGGTGAGCGCTTCAGCTATGGTGACGAAGAGTACCGCCGCATCCTCCGGTGCCTTGCCGAAAATTTCCGCTTGGAGAGCTCCATCGCCGGGCAGGTGAGACGTTTTGGCAGGGGAGGGGGGGAGGGGGCCCTCTGGCCCTGGCCTTGCCAACGCCGTGCCAACTCACCGGCACCGTACCGCCTTGCCGGCATCGTGCTGCCTCGCCGGAATCAATGGCACCTCGCTGGTATCCATGCCACCTGGCTTTTTCCCGGCAGCTCTACACCATCCTGCCCAGCTTGATGAATCACCTGCCCGGCCCCCACCAAACCTACTTCCAGAACAATTCTATCATTGAGAAATTTTTGGCTAGGAAAGTGGCGGAGCACGAGGCCACCCTGGATTCCGGAGCACCCCGGGATTTCGTGGATGCTTTCCTCTGCAGGATGAAGCAGGTGGCGTGAGGGGACCCCTGAGCATCACGTTGGGGACACACACACACACACACGACACCAGAATGTGGGCTGCCATGCCGGGGGGGGGAAACAACATGGGGCTGGGGGGAGACAGGAACCTGGGATTTCATGGCCACCCTGGGATTCTGGGGACACTTTCCTCTGCTGGCTGGAGCAGAGGCAGGGGTGTAACTCCCTCCTCTTTCCTGTCCCGTCCCGTCCCCCCCCAAAAAAATCCAGGAGAAGGGGAACCCCAGGACGGCTTTCAGACGGGACAACATGTATGTGACGGTGTTTGACATGTTCATGGCCGGGACAGAGAGCACCAGCATCACCCTCCGCTACTGCCTGATGCTGCTGCTGGAGCACCCCGAGGTGGCAGGTGGGGGGCACGGCCATGGGTGCTGGGAGCGGGGGGGGGGAACAGACCCTCCCCCCCCCCCCCCCCCTTCCCCCCCTCAAATGCCTTCCTCAGGGAAGGTGCAGGAGGAGATTGAGCGGGTGATGGGGAGGGAGCGGAGCCCCAGCCTGCAGGACCGGGGCGCGATGCCCTACACCGAAGCTGTCCTTCACGAGACGTTGCGGTTCCTCGACCTCGTCCCCCTTGGCTTCATCCGGAGGGCGAAGTGGGATACGCAGCTCGGTGGCTTCACCATCCCCAAGGTGCCGCTCGTTAGGCGAGGCTGATTCCTCATTAATCGCTCCCAATTAATCACGGATTGCATTGCTCGATCATTGATCATCAATCGCACGACCCTTCAGCAATACCATCGATTAGAAATCATTCTTAACTGCACGATGTTCTGCATTATTGGCTATTAATTGCATGATGCCCTTCATTACTGCTTATTGATTGCATGTCCACATGTTAATCATTGATTGATCGTCTGATGTGCTTCATCATCGATCGACTGACCCACAAGCTGCATCAGTGCTTACCAATGGTGCCGCATACTTAATAATTGACTATTAATTGCACAACCTGCTTCGCCCTTGCTTATCAATTGCTCGTTAATCATTGATTAGTGTTTGCACAGCCCTGATTTTTGATTACTGATGGCGTGGTGTGGTTAAGCATTGATTACGGCCCCCACGCAAGCCGCAGTTGGAGGCTGGGGGGGTCACCCGCAGCGTCCCCCTCCCAGGGTTGCACCATCTACCCCATCCTGAGCTCAGCCCTGCAGGACCCCCGCCACTTCAAAAATCCTGAAGCCTTTGACCCCCGTCACTTTTTGGATGAAAAGGGGGAGTTCAAGAAAAGCGAAGCCTTCTTGCCCTTCTCTGCAGGTGGGTGGCACATAAAGACCCCCCGCCCTACATTGGGGAGCAGGGGGGACAACCCAGGTGACCTCCCCCCCTCTCTTTTCACCACAGGGAAGCGTATGTGCCTGGGGGAGAGCCTGGCACGGGCGCAGCTCTTCCTCTTCCTCACCGCCATCCTGCAGCGCTTCCAGCTCCGGCACCCCCCCGGCCGCCCCCACCTCGACCTGCATCCCGACGTCAGCGGCATCATGAACATCCCCCGGCCCTTCGAGCTCTGCTTCTGCCCCTGCTGATGTGCCCCCCCCAACCCTGAGGTGCCACATCGCACCCCAGAATGAAGACCTTCCCCCTCCCTCAATGCATTTGCCCCCCCCTTCACAGCATAACGGCTTGTCCCCCCCATAAACAGCTCTTTGCCTCTGCAACCCATAGCTGTGGCTCTGTGTCCCCCTCAGAGCCCTCCCTGGGGGGGGGCGAATGACACGAGACCAGTTGGGAGGGGGAGTCTCGGTGACCCCAAACAGGAGCAGGGTTCCCCCCCGAGCCTGTGGAAGCAAAGACATGGGATGCATGGGGGAAAGCGAGGTGGCTTTACTTGGCGGGGGGGTTTCAACGGGGAATGAGGGAGAGGCGATAGGGTCGGGGGATGTTCCCCAACCCGCTGGATTCGGGGGTGATGTCAATGGTGGCCCGGTCCTCCTCCGCCTTCAGCTGGAAATGCTGGAGGATACTGGTGAGGAAGATGAAGAGCTCCATCATGGCCAGGCCTTCGCCGAAGCACATGCGTTTCCCTACAAGGCAATGGCCATCAGCGTCTCTTACCAGTAGGCTGGGGGTGGTCTGTGGCCTCGCACCCCCACCCCGGTCCTCCTCCTTACCTGCGGAGAAGGCCATGAAGGCATCATTACGTTTGAAGCGTCCATTCTCGTCCAAAAAGTGCCGGGGGTCAAAGGCCTGGGGGTTGGCAAACTGGCTAGGGTCAAAATGGGATGTGCAGAGCAGCGGGATGACATTCATGCCCTGGGTGCAGAGGGAGAGGGGGTCAGGGGGACCACAGCAGGTAGGGAGACGGTTCCTGCAGCACTCCGCGGACATGGGGGGCCCTGACATGGTACCCCAGGGATGCTGCGGTACCCCAGGGATGCTGCAGTACCTGATGCAGCACCCCAGGGATGCTGCGGTACCTGATGCAGCACCCCAGGGATGCTGCTGTACCTGATGTGGTACCCAAGGGATGCTGCGGTACCCCAGGGATGCTGCAGTACCTGATGCAGCACCCCAGGGATGCTGCGG
>NW_010972663.1:211276-213262 GCF_000737465.1 Haliaeetus leucocephalus
GGGGGGGTCACTTTTTGGCGAAGGAGATCTTCATGGCGTTGTTCTGGGTGATCTTGAAGCCCTGGAGGGCATCGCGGGCAGCCCCTGCCTGCACCTCGTTATCGAACTCAACGAAGGCGATGTCATGCCGGCCCGGTACCAACCGCACCTCCTTAAAACCAGGGAACCTGGAGGGAGAAAGGTGGGGGGGCACAGGTGTCAACAGGGCCCCCCCAGACCCCTCCGCGGGGTCCTGTTTTGCCCCCACCCTGAGAAACTCACTGGTTGAAGAGCATGGAGAGCATCAGCTCGTTGGTCTCCTCAGGCAGGTTGGTGAGGAAGAGGATGTGATTCGGTGGGTTCTCCGATAACTGGGGTGGGGGAAAAAGGGGGTGTCAGCCCCAAAAGGAGGCAGGGGAGCCCCCCCAAAAGGCTCATACACACCCCGCCCCTCATCTCCCTCCTGGTTCGGGATGGTTTTTTAGATGCCGCAGCTCGTTCAGCATCAAATTCTGGGGAGAGGGGGGAGTTGTGCCGGGAATCCCGTTACTCACTGGCTGCGCCGGGGGCATCTGGCCCGGCATCACTTGCTGGGGGGGCATGGCCCCCGGGGGAATACCACCAGGAGTCATGCCGGGTGGGGGGATCATCCCCGGCGGGGGCATATAGGGGGGCTGCCCCGCCATATGGTGCATCATACGGGGAGCCTGGTTCAACGGCGGCATTCCCTGTGGGAAAAAAGAGGGGCTCAGTGCCCGTAAAACCCCCCTCAAACCAAAATGCACTACACAAAACCCCTCCCTCAATTCACCGGGACGGTTCCCTGAACGCCGCCTGCTGCCGCCGCTCCAGTTCCAGCTGCGGTTTTCTTTGCTGCGGGTGTGTCTTGATTTTTGGGTTTTCTTTTTTCTCGTTTCCGGTCGCGTTCGACAAATGTTCCTTTCATTTTGGCAATGATATCCGAATCCGTCTTGGCATACTGGATGCGCTACGGGGAAAAAAGCAAGGGGTGAGTGGGAACAGATTTGGGGGGCCTCCACGAGGATTTGGGGGACTCCATGGGGATTTGGGGGACTCTATGAGGATTTGGGATAGCTCCATGAGGATTTGGAGGGGCTCCATGGGGATTTGGGGATCTCCGTGGGGATGTGGAGGGGCTCCACAAGGATTTGGGTGTCTCTACAGGGATCTGGAGGGCTCCATAGGGATATGGAGGAGCTCTATGAAGATTTAGGATGGCTCCATGGGGATTTGGGGCAGCTTCATGGGGATCTGAAGGGCTCTGTGGTGACTGGCGGTGCTCCACGTGGATCTGGGCAGGGGTCCACAAGGATTTGAGGTGGCTCTATGAGGATTTTGCGGGGGGGAGCTCACCATGGGTTTGTCATAGAAGGGGAAGCCCTGCATGGAGCGCAGGGCATTGGTGGCACTGCTGATCTCCTTGAAGATGACGAAGGCCTGACCCCTCATCTTCAAGCTGCGCGACACCAGGATATCCAGGATTTGACCAAATTGCGAAAAAATCGCATAGAGGGATTTTTTCAACTCTGGGGAGAAAAAAAAGAAGGAGGAGGAGGGTGAGCGGGCAGGAAGGCAAGACCCCCCCCCCCCCCACACACACACCCCTTACCATCCTTTTTAATCTTCTCATTCAGGTTGTTGATGTAGATGGTGTGGTTGGGGCGCGGATCCTGCACTGCCATGTCGGGCCCCCCCCAACCTGCGGGGAGAGATGGGGGGGCTGGAGGGGAGGCTGAGGGGGGGCTGGCCCCCCCTCCCCTTTAACCCCCCAACCCCCACGGACTACTCGGGGAGGGACGACCCCCCCCCCGTAGGAAAGTGGCCCCAGGGATGGGCAAAGCTGTGTGGGGAGTTTGGGGAATGCCCCAGGCCCTCCCAGTGAGGAAGGGGTTACCCCCCCCGGTAAAAAAAGGGTTAATTCCCCCCCCCCCAGCCCCGGGGTCGCTCCACCCCGTGGGGACATCGTGTCCGTGTCGGAGCCCTCAC
>NW_010972663.1:214030-215091 GCF_000737465.1 Haliaeetus leucocephalus
AGGTGCGGGCTGGTGGCCCTATGGATGGCGGCGTCGCTGCTGGCCCCCACCCACGGCGTGGGGCTGGAGGAGCTGGTGGGGACGGCGCGGGAACGCGGCTTCACTGCCCGGGGCGAGATGTTCTCAGGTACGGCAAGGTGAGGGGGGACACACACCCTTTTTTGGGGTGGGGTCGGGTGTTCTAGCCCCCCCCCCCCTAATTTTGTCCCCGCAGCGGTTGACATGGCGGCGCTGGCTGAGGAGCTTTTCCCTTGTCGCGCTGAGTTACTTTCGGGGGGTTTGGAAGGGTCCAACCAGCCTCGGATCTTGCGTCACCTCCTTGGGGGGCTCCCCCTCCTCGTGCCGTATCCTGCTGTCTTTTTTTGGGGGACACACACCCCAATTCACCCCGCTATCCTGCCTAAACCCCCCCTTAACGTCACCCCAGCTACGACGAGGACAGTAACCACGAACCTTGCTGCCGTCGCGGCCACAAAGCCCACTGGGCTGTGCTGACGGGTAAGGGGGGGGACGGAAAGGCTACTGCACCCCCCAGGTGCGTGTGGGGGTCCCATTTGCAGCAGGAGGGGCACCCCAAGTGTGACATTCCCCCGCCCCCCCGTGTCTGTCCCCCCCCCAAGGTGTTTTGCTAGGCATCCGCAGCGAGGCATTGAGCCCGAACTACAGGCAAGATCCCGAAATCCCCAATCTCTTCCACCCTGCCTCGTCATGGTTTAAGGGGGACGGAATGATATTGGGGGGGGGCGAAGAATTATTTTGGGGGGGGACACAACCGATAGAGGGGGTTTTGGTGTTGGCGCAGCAGGGGAAGAGCCCCCGTTGTCAACTTTGGGGGTTGGGGGGGCTTCATGGCAGCAATGTGCAGCTGAAGGAGCTGAGCCCCCATCGGGAGAACGACGGCCATCGTTATGTCCTCCCCCCGGGGGGGCTGGGGGTTGGCCTGAGGGGGAGGGTTGTGCTGCTGCATCCCCGGATTGAAGGGGGGGGCACACAGCCCCCCCCTCAATAAATGGGGCTGGTTGAAGGAAAGGCGGGAGGGACACACAACTGGTGTTGGTTGT
>NW_010972663.1:215863-216189 GCF_000737465.1 Haliaeetus leucocephalus
CCCGCTGGACACTAGCCCCCTCCTCTCGGAAGCCAACGCCGAGCGGATCGTGGCCACGCTCTGTCGGGTGCGAGGGGCCGCCCTCAAGCTGGGGCAAATGCTCAGCATCCAAGGTGGGTACCCTCCCAACCCTGGACCCCCCCCAAGGGGCACCCAGACTCCCCCCAGGAGCACCGAGACACCCCCCCTGGGCACCCCAGGGGAGTAGAGCAGCCTTGGGGTGACTCTGGGTTGGGGGTGGGCTGTTGGGGGTTTCAGGGTGCTGGGGGTGTGGGGGGTCCCAGGGGTGAGTTGGGGGGAGGTCCTACTGCTGTGGGGTGGGAGGG
>NW_010972663.1:216259-218993 GCF_000737465.1 Haliaeetus leucocephalus
ATGGTTCGGAGGGGGGGTGGTCCCATGGCTTTGGGGTGGGGTGGGGTGGGGAGGTCCTCGGGATGGAGTGCATGGGTCTCACAGCTCTGGAGTCGGGTGGGGGGGATTCCAGGGGTGGGATGTGGCGGTCCCACAGCTTTGGGCTTGGGTGTGGGGGTCCCAGCTCCCCAACACTTCCCCCCCCACCAGACGCCAGCTTCCTCAGCCCGCAGCTGCAGCGGATCTTCGAGCGTGTCCGGCAAAGCGCTGACTTCATGCCGCGCTGGCAGACCACTGTGAGCAACTTTTGGGGGAGCGTGGGGCCCTGGGATTTGGGGGGGCACAAGCAGGGGAAGCAGGATCTGGGGGTGTCAGCTGAGCTCCCCCCTCATCCCACATCCCACAGCAAGTGCTGGCGGAGGAGCTGGGCCCCGGCTGGCGGGAGAAAATGTCAGCTTTTGAGGAGATGCCTTTCGCTGCCGCCTCCATCGGGCAGGTGCATCTTGGGGTGCTGCGGGACGGCACCGAAGTGGCCGTGAAGATCCAGGTGAGCCCCGGGGAGGGTGGATTTTGGGGGACTGAGGGTGCGCCAATACTTATATTCCCTACACCTCTGTTTTTCCGCAGTATCCTGGCATCGCCCGGAGCATCCGCAGCGATGTTGACAATCTCCTCTCTCTGCTCAAGATGAGCGTGGTGCTGCCGGAGGGTGAGTTGGACCCCGATTCTCCTGGGAGAGATGGGGGCGGGGGGGGGGCAGAACACCCCCAAATTCTTTGTGGGGGGGTCCTCCAAGTCCTTTTTTTCCATCTCTCCAGGCCTCTTTGCTGATAAATCCCTGGAGGTCTTGCAGAGAGAGCTGGAGTGGGAATGCGACTACCGCCGGGAAGCTGATTGTGCCCGCACCTTCAGGTAGGGTAGGGGGGCTTTGTGGGGGAGCACAGGGGGGGTTTTGGGGGCAGGGGCCCCGATGCCTGCCTCACACCGTGCCCCATCACCCAGGAAACTTTTACGGGACGACCCCTTTTTCTCTGTGCCGCGGGTCGTGGACGAGCTGACGGCGTCCCGTGTCCTTTCCATGGAGCTGGGGAGTGGCGTCCCCCTCGACCAGTGCCGGAATCTCCCCCAGGACCTGCGAGACCAGGTGAGTCAGCCCTAGATTTTTTTTTTTCTGGGAGGTGGGAAAGCCCTTTGTGCCCACCCCCCAGCTCCCCTAACCCCTCTGTCCCCTCCCCCAGATCTGCGCCAACCTCCTGCGCCTTTGCCTGCGGGAACTTTTCGAATTTCGCTTCATGCAGACGGATCCAAACTGGGCAAATTTTCTTTACGACGCTGACTGGCACAGGGTGAGCATTTGGGGGGGGGGGCGAGACGTTAAAGACCCCCAAGCCCAAAAATGAGCCCCTTACTCCCAATGGGACCCCTGAGCACCCATATCCCCCCACTGCACCTCTCCAGGTGACTCTGTTGGATTTTGGGGCGAGCCGCTCTTTCGACAAGGAGTTCACGGATCACTATATTGAGGTACGGGGTGGTGGTGGGGTGTGTGTACTCTGCGGCCTCCAGCCCCCCCCCCCAGAAATCTCCATGCTGTGCCCCTCCCTCCTTCTCCATCCCCAGGTGATCCGGGCTGCAGCCGATGGTGACCGGGCCAAGGTGCTACAGAAATCCCGAGACCTCAAATTCCTGACGGGCTTCGAAACCAAGGTGAGGGTCTCGGGGAGCAGGTGCCTCCCCCTCCCCCCAACCCACTCCCAAGAATCTTTTTGGGGGTGCCCCCTCTCTTACCCACCCAACCCCCCTATTGTAGGCATTCGAAGCGGCCCACGTGGATGCGGTGATGATCCTGGGCGAAGCCTTTTCGGGGGGGCAACCTTTTGATTTTGGGGGGCAGGGGACGGCCCGGCGGGTGCAGGCGTTGCTCCCCATTATGTTACGGTACCGCCTGACCCCCCCCCCCGAACAAACCTATTCCCTCCACCGCAAAATGGCTGGCGCCTTCCTGGCCTGCGCCCGCCTGGGGGGTCGTGTCCCCTGCCGTGACCTCTTCGAGGAACGTTACGCCCGCTACTGGGACCCCTCCCCAAATCCGGTGGACCCCCCACAAATCGGGGAGACCCCTCTCTAATCGGGGGGACCCCCTTCCCAAACCGGTAGACCCCCCCACCGTGAGGCTGCTTCCCCCCTGCCCCCCCAAATAAAGTTAATTCACCCCCAAATGGGTGCTGGGAGTGGGCGATGTGCCTCCCCTGGGGGGGTGGGGGGTTTGGGGCCTGGGAGTGGGGGTGCTCTGGGGTTGAGGGGGGGGGTTAGTTTTGGGGAGGGGGGTCCCGGTTTATGGGAGGGGGACGGCTGCTTGCGAGGGGACCACATGGAGGAGGGCAGGGACAGCAGGGAGAGCGGGGGGGGTGTGGCTGGTTTGCATATTCATGACCCCGCCAGCCAATGGCTGCGGGGCCGCGCTGGTCTCGCCCCGCGCAGCTCCGACGGGGGCGGGGGTGGTGCCTCATTTGCATATTCGTGAAGTGGGCGGGGCTATCGGTAGGGCTGGGAAAGGGAGGGCGGTGCTTCGTTTGCATATGCATGAGGAGGGCGGGGGAGCGGCGGGCGCGTGCGTGCAGCCCTCTAGCCACAGCCCGGGGGCCGAGCGGAGCCGAGCGGAGCCGAACGGAGCCGAGCGGAGCCGAACGCGTTCGGCGCAGCCGAAGGGGGCCGAGCCCCGGGCGCGGCGGCGGGTAAGGCGGCGCCCCCGGGG
>NW_010972663.1:219003-221136 GCF_000737465.1 Haliaeetus leucocephalus
GGTGTTCCCTCCTGATGTCCCCGCTCCCCTCCTCCAATGTCCCCAACCTCTGCGGGGGGGGGGACACACAGCAGCATCCCAGTTCAGTCTGGAGATGCTGAGATCAAAGTGAGGGGGCCAGGACCTCCCCTCCCCCCAAAAAAACCCCATCTGTGGGGGAGCCAGCCCTGAGGAAGGGTCTCCCATGGGCTTTTGGGGGGGGGAATCTTCACCCCTGTGTTGTCCCGTCGTGCCCCCCCACTTCCAGGCCTGGGGGGGTCAGCGATGAACAAGCTGCGGCAGAGCCTGCGTCGGAAGAAGCCGGCCTACGTGCCGGAGGCGGCGCGGCCGCACCAGTGGCAGGCGGACGAGGAGGCCGTGCGGCGCGGGAAGTGCAGCTTTCCCGTGCGGGTGAGCGGGAGCAGGGATAACCCCCCCCCAACACAAACACCCCCGCCCTGAATGCCAGGACATGGCGGGGGGGGCGGTGTTTGGGGTAGTCCTGTGGGGTCTTTCTGTGTCGGCCGGCATTGAGGCTTTGGGACAGGGATACGGGATGCTCTGAGGTCAGGGATATAGGATACGGTGCAAGGGATGCACTGGGGTGAGGGATACGGGACGCTCCAGTGCAAGGGATGCAGGATGGTCCAGGACGCAGATGCGGGATGCTGCAGGGTCAGGGATACAGGATACAGGACGCTCCAGAGCGGGGGATGCTCATGTGTGAGGGATAAAGGTTGCTCTGGGGTGAGGGGTATGGGATGCTGTGGGATCGGGGGGATACAGGGTACGTGATGCTCTGGTGGAAGGAATGCTCCAGGGCGAGGGATGTGGGATACTCTTGTGCAAGGGATGCAGGATGCTGTGGGGCAGGGGATGCTCCAAGGTAGTGTTACGGGATGATGTGGGATCAGGGATGCAGGATGCTCTGGTGCAAGGGATAAGGGATGTTCTGGGGTCAGGGATACAGGATGCTCCAGAGCAGGGGATGCTCTGGGGTGAGGGATATGCAATACTCTGGTACAAGGGATGCAGGATGCTCCAGTGCAAGGGATGCTCTGGGATGGGGATGTATGATGCTCCGGGGTCAGGTATATGGGACACTCCGGAGCAGGGGATGCTCTAGTGCAAGGGATATGGGATGCTCTGAGGTGGGGTTCTGGGATGCTCTGGGGTCAGGGATACAGGATGCTTCAGGGACAGGGATATAGGATGTAGGATGCTCCAGGGCAGGGGATAGGGGATGCTGCGGTGCAAGGGATGCTGGTGGGGATGTGGGATACTCCAGGGCAGGGCTACAGGATGCTTTAGGCTCAGTGATACAGGATACAGGATGCTCCAGAGTAGGGGATGCTGTGGTGCAAGGGATATGGGATGCTCTGGAGCAAGGGATACTCCAGTGCGAGGGATGCAGGATGCTCCGGTGCAACTGATGCAGGATGCTCTGGGGTCAGAGATACAGGATACGGGATGCTCTGGTGCAAGGGATGCAGGATGCTCCAGGGTGGGGATGTGGGATGCTGCAGGGCAGGGAATGCTCCAGGGTCAGGGATATGGAATGCTCTGGGGTGGGGATGCAGGATGCTTCAGTGGAAAGGATATGGGATGCTCTGGAACAGAGGATGCTCTGGGGCGAGGGATATAGGATACTCCAGTCTGAGGGATGCAGAATGCTCCGGGGCAGGGGATGTGGGATGCTCAAGTGTCAGGGATGTGGGATGCTCAGATGGAAAGGATATGGGATGCTCAAGGCTCAGGGATATGGGATACAGGATGCTCTGGGGTCAGGGATGCGGGATGCTCAGATGGAAAGGATATGGGATGCTCAAGGCTCAGGGATATGGGATACAGGATGCTCTGGGGTCAGGGATATGGGATACAGGATGCTCTGGGGTCAGGGATGCGGATTGCTCTGGGTCTGGGATATGGGATGCTCCAGGCTCAGGGATACAGGATGCTCTAGCCTGGGTGGCACAGGGATGTTTTGGGGGTGTCCCCCCCTGACAGGTGTGCCCCCCCACAGTACCTGGGACACGCGGAGGTAGACGAGTCACGGGGGATGCACGTCTGCGAGGAGGCTGTAAAGAAGCTCAAAGCGGTGAGCGCTTCCCCTCCCCCACCCTGGGGGGTGGTCCCTCCTGGGGGCCCTCGACA
>NW_010972663.1:221146-222691 GCF_000737465.1 Haliaeetus leucocephalus
GCGCCCCCCCGGGGGCCCCCCCCCCCCCCCCCCCCCCCCCCACTTCTGACTCCCCCCTTCTTCACAGAGTGGCCGGAAAGCGGTGAAGTCGGTGCTGTGGGTGTCGGCGGACGGGCTCCGCGTGGTGGACGATAAGACTAAGGTGAGTGGGTGCTCGGGGTGTCCCCGGTCAGGGTTGGGGGGTCCTGGGTGACACCCCCCCCTTTCCCCCTTTACCCCCCTCCCCCGCCCGCCAGGACCTCCTTGTTGACCAGACCATCGAGAAGGTCTCATTCTGTGCCCCCGACCGCAACTTCGACAAAGCCTTTTCCTACATTTGCCGGGACGGCACCACACGCCGCTGGATCTGCCACTGCTTCCTGGCCCTCAAGGACTCTGTGGGTACCGGGCTGGGATATGGGAGAATCTGGGGTCATGGATATGGGGTGTTGTGGGGTCATGGATATGGGAGGCCCTGGGGTCATGGATATGGGAGGCTCTGGGTTTGGGGATACGGGATGCTCTGGGTTTGGAGATAAGGGATGCTCCAGGGTTGGGGATACAAGAGACTGCAGGGTTGGAGATATGGGATGCTCCAGGGCTGAGGCTAGGGGATGCTCCGAGGTCGGGGATACAAGAGGCTACAGGCTCAGGGATATGGGATGCTCCTGTTTTAGGGGTATGGGATGCTCTAGGCTCAGGGGTACAGGATGCTCAGGGATAGATGTAGGGGATACTCAGGGATTTGGGAGGTTCTGGGGTCATGGATATGGGATGCTGCAGGTCAGGGATACAAGAGGCTGCAGGGTTGAGAATAAGGGGTGTTCTGGGATTGGGCATACGGGATGCTCCAGGTTTAGGGATACAGGATGCTCTGCGGTCAGGGATACAAGAAGCTGGATAGGGTTGAGGATATGGGATGCTCTGGGGTTGGGGATATGGGATGCTCTGGGGTCAGGGATACGGGATGCTCTGGGGTTGGGGATACAGGATGTTCTGGGATGAAGGTAAGGGATACTCCAGGTTTAGGGATACGGGATGCTCTGGGGTCAGGGATACAAGAAGCTGGATAGGGTTGAGGATATGGGATGCTCTGGGACGAAGGTAAGGGATGCTCTGGGGTTGGGGATATGGGATGCTCCGTGGTTGAGGATATTGGAGGCTCTGGGGCTGGGGATATGGGATGTTCCAGGTTTGGGGATACGGGATGCTCCGTTTTTAGGGATACGGGATGTTCCAGGATGGGGATACAGGATGCTGTGGCATCAGGGATACGGGATGCTCCAGGCTTAGGGATACGGGACACTCCCCCTCCCTAACTGCTTATAGGAGGGGGCTGCCGGTGTCACCCTGGCGTCCCCCGTGTGTTGTCGCCCCCCCCAAACAGGGCGAGCGGCTGAGCCACGCCGTGGGCTGCGCCTTCGCCGCCTGCCTGGAACGCAAACAACGGCGGGAGAAGGAATGCGGCCTCACCGCCGCCTTCGACACCTCCCGCCCCCCCGTCACCCGCGAGGGCTCCTTCCGCGCCCCCGACAAAAAACGGGGTGAGCACCCTCGGGGGGTGGT
>NW_010972663.1:222701-222914 GCF_000737465.1 Haliaeetus leucocephalus
GGGGGGGGTAGGTCCCCCATGGGTGCCCTGACGCCCCGGTGGGTGCCAGGCCTGCTGTGCCACCTGGATGACGCCTGCGTCAGCAACCCGTGCCACAAGGATGCCATCTGCGACACCAACCCCGTCAACGGCCGCGCCATCTGCACCTGCCCCCCCGGCTTCACCGGCGGCGCCTGCGACCAGGATGTCGACGAGTGCTCCATCGGTGGGTGG
>NW_010972663.1:227319-228945 GCF_000737465.1 Haliaeetus leucocephalus
GTGATGCTCCAGGACAGTGTCAGATTTTGGGGTGCAGGGTGGGGGTGATGCCCCAGGGGGGTGTCAGATTTTGGGGTGCAGGGTGGGTGTGATGCTCCAGGACAGTGTCAGATTTTGGGGTGCCAGGACATGATGCCCCAGGGTGGTGCCAAATTTTGGGGTGCAGGCTAGGGGTGATACTCCAGGGTGGTGCCAGATTTTGGGGTGCCAGGCCATGATGCCCCAGGGTAATATAAAATTTTGGGGTGCAAGGTGGGGGTGATACTCCAGAGTGGTGTCAGATTTTGGTGTGCAAGACTGTAATGCTCCAGCATGGTGTCAGATTTTGGTGTGCAAGACTGTAATGCTCCAGCATGGTGTCAGATTTTGGGGTGACAGGACATGATGCTTCAGGGTGCTGTCAGATTTTGGGGTGCAGGGTGGGGGTGATACCCCAGGTGGTATCAAATTTTGGGGTGCGGGGTGGGGGTGATGCCCCAGGCTGCTGCCAGATTTTGGGGTGCCAGTTGGTTGCAACAGGCCCTGACACTCCCGGCGGACGTTGGGGTTGATTTTGGCATTCAAGGTGGCAAAAGACGGATCGCGATGCGCCGGGTGGGTGGGCGGGTAGATTTTTTTTTTGGGGTGGGGGTCCCCCCACCCTGACGCCGTGCCCCGCAGCCTCGGCGAGGAGTTCTACCGCGAGGCGCTGGAGCATTGCCGCAGCTACAACGCGCGGCTCTGCGCCGAGCGCAGCATGCGCCTGCCCTTCCTCGACTCCCAGACCGGCGTCGCCCAGAACAACTGTTACATCTGGATGGAGAAAACCCACCGCGGCCCCGGTGAGAGCACCCACCCACCCAACCCCACCCCCAAAATGGGCACCCTCACCCCCAACCCTGCTAGCCACCGATCATCGGGCAGCACCCGCCACCGGCATAGCCGGCCGGTCGGCGCCCGCGGCCGGTGTCCGTTTGCACCCATTGTGGACCCTTGTGCCCATGGCCACCATCCCCTTGCACACACTGTGGTCTCTTGCACCCGTGGCTACCACTCCCTGCACCTGTGGCCACCATCCCCTTGCACCCACCATGGCCCCTTGCACCCACCATGGCCCCTTGCACCCATGGCCACCACCCCCTGCACCCGTGGCCACCATCCCCTTGCACCCACTGTGGCCCATTGCGCCCGTGGCCACCATCCCTGCACTTGTGGCCACCATCCCCTTGCACCCCTGGGCACCCTGGGGATGTCCCAGGGCTGGGGCTGGTGTGTGGGGCTGGGGGTCTAGGGCAGGGGTCTGGGTTGGGGTTCAGGGGTTGGTATGGGGGTTCAGGGGCCAATATTGGGGTTCAGGGGCTGGTTTGGGGGTTCAGAGGCTGGTATTGGTGTTCAGGGGCCAATATTGGCATTCAGAGGTTGGGGTTCAGGGCTTGATATTGGGGTTCGGGGCTGGTTTTGGGGTTCAGGGGCCGATATTGGCATTCAGAGGTTTGGGTTCAGGGGTTGATATTGGGGTTCAGGGGTTGATATTGGGGTTCAGGGGCTGGGGTTCAGGATCCGAGCTGGGATTAGGGGTGTCAAGGATCAGGGCCTGTCTGGGGGGGAGGTGTGTGTGTGTGAGTTGGGGTATCCAAGGTTGGGGGG
>NW_010972663.1:229177-230004 GCF_000737465.1 Haliaeetus leucocephalus
CTCTGCGCCGAGCCCGGGGACAAGAAGGTGGAACTGAAGGAAGAGGAGACGGTGCTGGAGTGCCCGGTGTGTCCGGCTGTCTGTCCGTCCCTCCCTCTGGCCTGGCCAGCCCTGTCTGTCCACCTGTCCGTCCATCTAGGCCACCCACTCGTCCTGTCTGTCTCCTGCCTGTCTGTCCGTCTGTCCACTCTTCCTTACCCCTGCCTGTCTACCTGTCCGCTCTCTCCTCTTCCCTACCCCTGTCCATTTCTCTGTCTGCTATCCCTTACCACTGTCCATCCGTCTGTCCACTCTCCCCTACACTTGTCTGTCTGTCTGTCCACTCTCCCCTCTCTCCTACCCCTCTCTGTCCGTCTGTCCACTCTCTCTTACCCCTGTCCATCTGTCTGTCTGCTCCCCCCTCTTTCCAAACCCTGTCCATCTGTCTGTCCACTCTCCCTTACCCCTGTCCATCCGTCCGTCTGCTCTCCCCTCTCTCCTACCCCTGTCCATCTACCTCCCCCTGTCCATCTCCCTGCCCCCTCCCCCGCCTCTTCTACTCCTGTCTGTCCGTCCACCCACTCTCCCTTACCCCGTCCATCCGTCTGTCCGCTCTCTCCTACCCCCATCTGTCTGTCTGTCCGCTTTCTTTTACCCATCTCTCCGCTCTCCCACCTCTCCTACCCTGTCCGTCCGTCCGCCCACTCTCCCTTACCCCTGTCCATCCGTCTGCTCTCTCCACACTCCTACCTGTCAGTCCATCTGTCCGCTCTCTCTTACCCCTGTCTGTCTGTCTGTCTGCTCTCCTCTCTCTCCTATGTCCGTCCGTCCATCCCCATCCCTCTGTC
>NW_010972663.1:230860-232444 GCF_000737465.1 Haliaeetus leucocephalus
CCCCATTGCTGCCAGCCCCCCCCCAGTGTGGGGCTGGGCGGGGGGAGGTCGCTCCCACTTTGGGGTGCAGCTATGGGGTGTGGGGCAAACTCGGGTTCCCTCTGCAGCCTGGGGTGCGAGAAATTGTGTGTGGGGGGGGCTGGGTTCACAGGGGGTGGGGGGTGTCCTGCCTGTCCCCCTGCCCGCCCCCTTGCCCGCTGACGGGGGGTCTCTCTGCTGCCTTTCAGCTCGTGCAGCCCCCGAGGGGCCGGTGGCCCCAAACGGTTACTGTGATTTCTGTCTAGGCGGCGCGAAGAAAACCGGCTGCCCTGAGGAGCTCATCTCCTGCGCCGACTGCGGACGTGCCGGTACCCCCGCGCGCCCCAACACGCTCCCCAATGTGCCCCAACGCACCCCAACACGCTCCCACACGCTCCAACATGCTCCAACACACCCCCCGACACACTCCCACACGTTCAAACATCCTCCCACATGCTTGAACATGCTTCCCAACACGCTCCCCCACACTCCCATACGCTCAAACATGCTTGAACATGCTCCCACATGCTTGAACACCCTCCCCAATGCTCCCACACACTCCCCAACACACTCCCACATGCTTGAACATGCTCCCCAACACACCCCAACACCGTCCTACATGCTCAAACACACTTGAACACACTCAAACACACTCCCTGACACGCTCCCACATGCTCAAACACGCTCCCGCACACTTGAACACACTCCCCAACACTCCCACATGCTCCCCAACATGCTCCCACACGCTTGAACACGCTCCCCAACATACAGCTGCACACTCAAACATGCTGCCCCATGCTTGAACACAGTCAAACATGCTCCCCAACATGCTCCCACATGCTTGAATATGCACCCCAACACACTCCCACATGCTCACACTCCCCAACACGCCCCAACACGCTCCCACACTTGAACATGCTCCCACATGCTTGAACATGCATGCTTGAATGCACTCCCCAACACGCTTCTGCACGCTCATACATGCTCAAAACCACACTTGGGTCCCTTCATGCATGCTAACATGCACTTGTGCATGCTCACAGATGCTTGTGCATGCTTGCACATGCTGACATGCACTTGTGCATGCTTAGAAACCACACTCAGGCATGCTCATGCAACCTTGCCCACAAGTGTGCATGCTCAGATGGTCACACATGCTTGTACACACACACGCTCATGCGTGCTCACACACGCACGCTTGCACATGCTCATGTATGCTCACATGCACTTGTGCACTCACACGATCATATGTGCTCACTCATGCACGTCACTTCTACATGCTCACACACATGCATGCTTATGCAGACTCACACATGCACACGTGCTTGTACATGCTCAAACACTCACGCATTAACACACACTCATGCACACACTTGTGCGGGCTCACACATGCTTGTGCATGCTCTTGCACGCTACCCCACACCTGCACATGCTCACACATGTTCACGTGCAGTCATGTGTGCTGAAAAAACCCACACTTGTGCATGCTCACATGCTCATGCAAGCTTGCAAGTGCTCACCTATGCTCACACGCCTGTGCACACTCCCATGTCTCCTCCAGCCCCC
>NW_010972663.1:233132-233411 GCF_000737465.1 Haliaeetus leucocephalus
CCTCCCCAGCACCCCAAAATGGAGGGGGGGGGCCCGTGGTGTTGTCCTCCCCCCACTTTTATTGTCTTTCCGGCCCAAATTCAAGCTACAAAACACAGCCCTGGGGCTGGGCGGGGGGGGCAGCATTTTTATTCCTATTAGCAAAAATCATGGGGGGGGATATTAAATAAGACAACAAGGTCCATATAAAATAATATACATGCTCCCATATACACAAAGCGTGGGGGGAATTCTCATGGACGCCCCCTCAGGTTGGGGGGGGGGGGGGGGGGGGGGCAG
>NW_010972663.1:233421-251276 GCF_000737465.1 Haliaeetus leucocephalus
GCCCGCTTGGGGGCCGCTGAGGGGCGGGGGGGGCGGGGGGGGACCAGCAGGGTTCACAATGCCCATTCTGCCCCCCCACCCGGCAACTGCTTACCCCCTCCCACCTCCCCCCAGTGCAGAAAATGGATAGAAAAAAGGCAAAAATAAGGTTAGAAACGGTGCAATTTATACAAATATAGTGTTTTATAAAGAAGATTTGGGGAGAGGGGGAGGACTTGGGGGGGGGCACGCGGGGGGTTTTACCCTTCCTGAGCCACTCGGGGCGTTGTTTCCTCTAGAAAATAATTTAGGTTTTCTTTTTTTTTGTTTGTTTTTTTTTGTTTGTTTTTGTTGTGTTTTTTTTTTTTTTTTTTTGAGAAAGTGCTCATTAGGTTCTTCGTTACGCCTCAAACTCTCCTGGAAGATTATTATTATTTAATTATTATATTATTCATTATTATTATTCATGAGTTTGCACCCAAAAAAAATGGGCTGGGGGGGACTCTCACCCCCTTATTGCCTTTGCAGTGAAACACCCCCCTACCCCAGCTCCAGCCCCTGCCTGCTGCTCCTGGCTGTATATGGGTGCCTCCCAGCCCCATATGGTGGCTACTGGGCACATATGGAGGCTCCCAGTCCCATATGGAGGCTCTTGGTCCCATACAGATGCCCTCAGCCCCCTATAGAAGCTCATGGCCCCAGATGGAGGCTCTCAGTCCCCTGTGGTGGCTCCTGGCCCCATATAGATGATCCTGTCCCTATATGGATACCCTCAGTCCCATATGGAGGCTCGTGGCCCCGTATAGAAGTTCCCAGTCCCATAGGGCTGCTTCTGTCCCTGCAGGGATGGTCCTGGCCCAGTATGGTGGCTCATGGCCCTATAGCAATGCTCTTGACCCCATACGGATGCTCCCAGTCCCATACGGATGCCCTCAGTCCTTTCAGGCTGCTCCCAGTCCCATAGGGACATTCCAGCCAGCCCTGGGAGGGGGGTGGGAGGGGGGCTGGTGTCCCCAGGGAGATTAGTGACCCAGGGAGGCGGGGGTTGTCAGTGTCCCCGGGGGTCCCCGGGGGGGGGGAGCCCCCCCCTCGCTCACAGCTCTTCTTTCTCGACTGCGCCGGAGAAGATCCGGGCAAAACGTCGGAGCTGCCGGGCAGCCGAGTGCGATTCCTCCTGCAGCCGCCGGTTGTTCTGCCGCAGGTTGGCCACCTCCGCCTGCAGCACCACCTTGTCCTGCTTCTCCTGGGGGGGGTGGAAAGGGGGGGTCCCGTGGTGGGGACACACACACAATGACACCCCACTACTCAGCGTGCTCTGATAGGGGGGACAGGGACACACAGTCCCCCCACCTCTCTGAGCCCCTTACCTTCTGCAGGTCACTGTGGAGCTGTTTCAACATGGCTTCTAACTGGGAGACCTTCCCTGGCAGGTCCAGGGGCGGGGGCTGGCTGCAGGGGACAGACGGATGCCCTTGGGGGGACCTGGGGACCCCGAGGTGTCGTCCCCCCCCCGACCCCACAACTGAGGACCCCAGGGTGGCCCCCACGCTCCTGCCCCGTAACTGAGGCGGGGGGAGACAGGAGACACCCAAGACCCTGGGGTAGTGTGTCCCCCCCACCGCTGCCACTCACCCACCAGCCCCATACCTGAGGGGGAGGGACAGGGAACCCACGGGATCCCCCGCCACTCACCCATCAGCCCCATACCTGAGGGGGGGCCCCCCCCGTGGCGTCAGCTGCCTCTCAGGGGGCACAGGGGGGTCGGGGCTCAGCGCCGAGTCGGTGAGGGAGAAGAGGGAGACGGCTCTCTGCACTGCGAAGGCAGTTGCCGCCTCAGCATCCATCTTCCCGCCCCCCCACCGCAGATGGGGATGGAGGGAGCCCTGCACCCCAAAATGGGGGGCACGCATTGTGTGTGGGGGACACACACACAGGCTTTTGGGGGGGCGGGCAGAGCCCTACCTTCATAGGCTTTGGCGGCATTCACCAGGCTGGACCACTCCAGCCCGGTTGCCGTATCCGGCAAAGGCATCATCCCGGGATCGATCCGGCGAAGGGGGGGCTTGTCCCGTGTTTCGGCCAGGGACAGCTCAGAGGCGGAGATGGCAGCTGCAGTGACAAGAGGTGCCATCAGGACAAGCGACACCCCCACCCCCCCCCAAAAAAATCCGTATCCCGTGTCCCTTTTCGCTCACATTTCTTCTCAGGGAGGCTGCCGTTGACAGTGGGGGGGTGTTGCCGGCGGCTAGGCAAGGTGCTGGAGGGATAGGCGCTGGTGAAGAGGACATCGGTGTCTAAGGATGCTGCTGCTGTCGCGCCGGCGGCGTAACCGACGTCCCGCCGCCCGCCGCACAGGCTCTCATCCGACAGTGTCCGCTGGAGCCCTTTCTGTGGGGACTAAGCAGGGGCCAAAAGAAAGTGGGGTGACCTCCCGCCTGCAGCAAAAGGACACCCCCGCCCCACCCCCACCTTAACCCAGGACAAAGCCCGGCTCACCCCAGCTCTCTCCGGTTCCGGTGCGGCACTGTCCATGATGATGAGTTTCTTGAGGTCATCCTCGATGGTGGATTTGTAGCTCTTACGGGGGGAACGTAGATCCCGCAGCGACGCTCGCAGTCGCGGCTGCCCAAAAACGTTCTTGGTGTTGGCGTCCACCTGCCTGTCACACGGAGGGGGTTGAGACAGTGCCGGGACCCCACCCTCATCATCCCCCCCAATAAGATCCTTTTTAGAGGGTCCAAGACCCGCAGCCTTCACCATCCCCCCTCCCTGGCACTTACTTTTTGGGATCCGGTGCGTCACTGGCACGTTTCCAGCCTGTGGCATGTTTGTTCCTGACTGTCTGCTTGGAGAAGAAGGATTTGGGAACCGAAGCAGAAAGCTGGGAGGCGTGGGGGGGCCGGGGGGTTTCGGCCAAGGGGGTTTTGTAGCCAGGGTAGCCCAGCCGTGGGTTTGAGCTGCTGGGGAAGACAAGCGAGGCTTACCATGGGGAAAAGGGGTGCAGGCATCATGCCCCGCACTGCCCTCCCCCCACCAAAGGCTGGGGGGGGATGCAGTACCTTCCCCATGCCGGGGGGGGGCTCTTACCTGGGCTGCTTGAAAGGATCGGGGCTGCTGCCAGGGGTCCCCGAGGCTCCGGGGGTCCCTGCTTTATGCCGATAGCTTTTACCCTGGCTGCCGGTACTGACAGTTGGGGATGGTTCCCTCTTCTTGTCACCGGGATGGACACCATCATCCTGCAAACCGGCATAGGATGCCAAAGGGGTTTTGGGAACCTTGTCCCTCTGCGATGCTGGGCGGGGGGGTTTGGGACCAGCCCCTCCACTGCCACTGCCGGCAGGGCTGCAGGCGTAGAGTGCGGTATCGATGCCGCTGTCGCTGGAACCGCCTTTGGAGAGGGGATCCGGTTCGGTTTCGATGGGATCAGGAACGTCGAACCAACGGTCGTCGCTGTGGTTGCTGGAGGCATTGCTGGAGAGCGTGTTGCTGCTGGAGTGGCTCGAGTACTGCGTGTCACCCTGCTGGGACAGCCACAGCAACCCCCCCTTGCCCATTCACCCTCACGTCCGGGCTTTCCCCAAAAGGGGCAAAGTGGGGGGGGGGGCTCCCACAGATCACCCCATTGCTTCCAAAGTCTCTGTGAGGGACTCTGGAGCTTCTGAGCCTGAGGGATGGCTCACCTTGGAGTGCCGGTTGGGAGAATCCTTGCCTGTCGGTTCCTGCCTGCCGGATCGTTTGCTCCCGCCGCTTCCCGGCAACCTGGACTGTGCCGGCACGTGCCACAACGGCTCTGCAACGTCACCAGAGAGGCCACCCTTGACCCCAAAGGTCCATCGCAGGGGTGACAGTGCGACGTCCCTTGGCTCTACCCGCTTTACCGTACCCGGTTTGTGCCGTTCCATGGTGCTCTCGTGGCTACTGAGCCCCCCGGATGAGGAGTCACCGCTGGAGGGGCCGTCGTGGCCGGTGTGTGGCTCAAATGGCAATGGTGGCCGCTGCGAGGCAACATACCTGCAAAGGGAAAGGGGGGACGGGTTGAGCTCCCACCCCAAAATGCTGATGTTCCTCCCTGATTTGCACCCATGGGACCCCAGAGGGTCCCCGCAACGGTCACCCACCTCTCTGGAGAGGGTTTATAGCGAGCGTAGGCTGTCCCGGCGCTGCCTGGTGCGGAGAAGCTGCCTGAGGGCTGCCGGTACGGCTGCGCCCTCTCTGTTCCTGCCGGCGAGGAGGAGGTGGGATGGGGGGTTTCGGGAAAGCTGACTGGCCTGGCTCCACAGATACATGTGGGAAGAAGCGGAAAATAAGGGATTGTCCTTGCTCCTGCCCACGCTTCCAGAGTGGGCAAGACCAGCAGCTGCCGGCCAACAGCTGGAATTGAGTTGGGGAGGGTGCAGAGAAGCCGCTCTCTGTCAAAACCTGGAGCTGGGCCATGCTCGGCCGCTGTCCTTGCCCCCATCCCAGTACCTCACCTCTTGCTGTGCAGGGGCTGCTGCTCCCGGTAGGACACAGTGGGCTGCTTGGCTGACCGGCTGATCGCTTGCCCATGGCCGAGGGCCAGTGGCTCAGCCCATTTACTAGCCGGAGCCGTGTTGTGTGAGGCCGGCCCACTCCATTGCCAGCCGGCGTTGCTCCGGTACGGCGGGCGGTAGCCAGACGGCAGATTCTCAGTCTCTCCCTTCGGTTCCGCGTTGCTTATCTCCAAGGACTCAGCCCAGCCCCTGTGAAACCAGTGGCAATCATGCCATAAGCACTGCTGGCTTCATGCCATAAACACCAAAGCTGGCACCACTCTGTGTTTATGGCACATGAAGCTGGCCAGTGCCACTGAAACCGGTGCCTGGCAGGACTTTAGCCAGAACCATCCCATCCCGGGCAAAGCAACATCCTTCCAGGCTATTTAATTACAATTTAATGATTAATTAATCGTATCAGTGGTCTCACCTTCCTGCCCGATGCGTGGACGTGACTGACTTAGCCGCATACAGGGGAAAAGCAGGATGCCCCAACCCAAAAATACCCCCACCCCCCAAAAACCTGCCGGCAAGGGGTCTGCCGCCAGCTTTCCATGATGAAAGGTCTGAACCCTGTGAGCGGGATGGGGCACTGTATTAAGTGACAGAAAGGGGATATTCTCCAAAGCCTGGAGAACTTTGTCCATCATTAATTGGTTTTAATTAGGCTTTGCATGCCCACGCCAGGGACGGGAAGGTCCCTGTGGGTGAGGTCTGCTCCATGCCCCACCAATCCCTGGCTGCTCGGGGGACTTTGCTCACAAAAGCTTTGGGAGAAAAGCTGGGCTTGCAGGGGCAGATGGCGATGGTGGCTTCTTGGTGTGTGTCCCCCCTCAAAGCCACCACCTACCTGCGAGGGGCTCCATCCTCGTGGGGTGGGATGATGACGACCTTAACCGTGACAGAGGTCCGCAAGAGGTCGATCATTTGGTCGTGGGTGAGGGTTACTACCGCCACCTTACAAATCTCCACCAACCGGCTGCCCTGCCGCAAACCAGCCTGCCAGGCAAAGCCGTAATCCTCCACCTCGGCCACCGTCCCATCATACTTCACGTGGAAGCCCAACTGGCCCAGCCCGTTCCTCCTCAAGGTCATGTCCACTGTCTCGCAGCCGTCTGTCATCACCTGGGGTCATAGGAAAGGACAGACGGACAGCAGAGAGGGGGCTCACACCCACCACATGGCTCCTCCAAAATCCGTTTGCTCGACAACCCTCAAATCCTCCCCACCTCTCATCCTGCAGCCAGCCTCGGCCCCACCACAGCCCTTCCCCACCACCTCAGAGGGGATTTTTCCCCCGCTTTCCCAAAGCCCAGATCTCCTCTGCATTGGAAAACATCCCGAGCACGTCATCTGCATTTAAGTAGGACCTACACAAACTTGGGGAGGGGATGGAGGTCAAGGTTTTTTGGTTTTGGAGGCTCACCTTCAGCCTCTGCACAATCTCCTTGATGTCCTCGGGGCCACCCTCGGCCGCCCGGATGAAGATGTGATCTCCTCGGCCATAGAAGATCTTGACAGTGGAAGTGTCGGCGGTCCAGCCGATGACGTCCCCGCAGAAACAGTTGAAGACCACCTCCTTCGCGCTGAGGTCAAGCAAGACCACGAATTCATTGGAAATACCCAAGGCGCAAGCGATCTCTGCTCCCTGGGCAAAATCCTGAGCAGAAACGCGCCAGGCAATGGCCCCTGCGCTGTGCTGCTCGGCCCCGGCTCGGGCTTTCGTCTTTTCCTTCTTCTTGGAAGCCAGTGAGATGAGGTTGAACTTCCCAGCGGAATCAATAGGAGTGTTGGTGACGCAGTTTTCAGCCAGATCCTTCAGGTATTCCTGCCGGGTTCGAGTAGCCATAGTGTGAAATTTGTCCGATTTGTGAGCGGCATTCTCCGCGTTGATCACCTTGGCCAGCAAGAAATCTCGGAAGACGTCAGATTTGCGGAAAGTGATGCCGTTGGGGATGGGGGGTCCGAAGGGTGGGACGTCTTTGGACCTGGTGACAGCCACGCTTGGGGGATGGAGAGGAGAACTGGTTAGGGTCACTTGGCTTTGATAAAATTACAGAATCGCGGAATCACTTAGGTTGGAAAGACCTTTAAGATCATCATCGAGTCGAAGCTTTAACCACACGCTGCCAAGTCCACCATGAAATCATGTCCCCAGGCGCCACATCTACACGTCTTTTAAATCCCTCCAGGGATGGCGACTCCACCACTTCCCTGGGCAGCCCGTTCCAGTGCTCAACAACCCTTTCCGTGAAGGAATCGTTCCTAATATCTAATTTAAACCTCCCCCAGTGCAGTGCCCTCACAGGACTCATTCTGCAGACCCTTTACCGGCTTTGTTGCTCTTCTCTGGCTATGCTCCAGCACCTCAATCTCTCTTGGGGCCCAGAAGCCACCACGGCAGTTGAGGTGCCAAGCACAGGGGGACGATCCCTCCCCTAGTCCTGCTGGCCACACTATTCCCGATACACGCCAGGATGCCATTGGCTACCTGGCCACAGTGCTGGCCCATCTTCAGCTGAACCTTTTCCAGCCTGGGGTTCTTGTGACCCAAGCACAGGACCCGGCGCTCAGCCTTGTTGAATTTCCTCAGACCATCGATCTAGTCTGTCCGTATCCTTCTTTAGAGCCTTCCTGCCCCGTCCTCAAGCAGATCCAATGCTTCTGCCCAACTTGGCAAACCCAAGGTGGGCTCGATCCCCTCCTCCAGATCACTGATAATGATATTAACCCAATACTGAGCCACAGGGACTGGCCGCCAACGGGATTTGACTGCCTTCACCCCTATTCCGGTGCCCCAGTTGCTTTAAAGAAGTCGGAAGCATGGGAGAAACCTCCATGCCACCCTCATGTGAGGCAAACAGCCCCTTGCCCCAGCTGTAGGCAGGCCCCGAATCTAGAGCCCCTTGGACACAGTTAGGCTGTGGCAGGGGGTGTACGGGGGCTCACCTATAACAGACGTTGTCAGTGCAGGGGTTGTGGGCTCGGACGATGATAAAGACGTGCTGGAAGTGGGAACGGATATTTTGGGGGGTGAAAGGTAAAGCTCCGGGTTCTTGGAAGATGATGGTGACGATGTCATTCCCTATGTGCCTCTTCCTCAGCAGCTAGAGCAATAACACAAAGGATGGTTGAGCCCCAGACGGACAGACAGTCCCCAAACCACCATGCCTGTGCACGATCTGGGGACGGAGAGCCCCAAATCCACAGTGGTGGGGCAAAAACCAGTTTGGGAATGGGGTAGTTACCTGCTGCCGGTTGTTGGGGGTGTAGGGGAGCATAGTGGAGACGTGGAACATGATTTCGTAGTCCTGGTAGGTGGTGTAGAGGGAGTGGGTGCCGGTGGAGTCGGCTGCAGGGGCGGGGGGGAGGCAGGTGGTCAAGTAGGTGGGGGTCCCCGTGTGTCCCACCCACCTCTTTTCACCGTGAATGGGACCCCGTGTTACTCACTTTTGGTGTCCAGCTGGGCCGCGTACTTGCTGAAGGCTTTCAGGCAAACCTTCTCCCCAAGGAGGGAGAGGAACTCCTCGAAGGGGGGTCCTGCATCCTCGTTGTTGTACATCTCCTCCTCCGAGCTTTGCCCGGCTTTGCAGTAGAGGATGCCCACCTTGTGCCTCCGGCAGAGCTGCAGGGAAGAGCGGGGGGGTCAGCCACGTTCCCCCCCTGCCCCCTCTAAGGAGCTGACAGGACCCCCGTTCTGTCCCTGTTGCCACTCACCCCTTGCTCGTCCAGTTTGAGGAGCTGCTCGGTGACCTTGGGCGTGTTGATGGCGAGGCGCAAGCAGTGGATGTTGAGCTCTGGGATGACGTATTCCAGGGCATCCTTCAGTGGGAGTCCCCGGACTGTCCCGTGCTTGGTGGCAGTAGGGGTGGCATCCTCCAGGATGGAACCACGCAGGGTGACCAGCTGGGAAAAAATAAGGGGGGTGGGGGAAAAAGGGAGGTGAGTCCTGATGGGAAGAGAGACCTTCCACTGGGCCGGGCATGGCCCCTGCGGGAACAGACCCACGGGCACGTTTTCCTATTCCCAAACTGGTTTTCGCGTCCCCGTGCCACGGCAACATACCTCACTGGTCCGGAAGATGATCCTGTACTGGTACTGGGGGCCGTGGTCCTTGTGGTCTTCTAGCTTCTCCCGTTTGATGCTGACAGCCACCGGGCCCAGCTTCTCGTCCACCCCGAAGTAGTTAGAGTGCTCTGGTGAGAAAAACAGGGATGGAAGATGCACGGCGGGGGCAGACACACAGGAGCCGGATGGGGGGGGACAGAGGAGTCATCACTGTGACCTTTCCTACCAGCCCAGCCCCGTAACGGTGAGGTGGGGATGGAGCTGGGTGTACCCCAGTGACATTCCAACCCTCCCCTGCTTCTGAGGAAGGATTTCGAGGGGGGCTTTAAGAGCAGGTTGCACCCTCTGATCCTTACAGGGGATGTAAAGGCCAGCATCAGTGTCCCCCAGGCTCTTGCAGCAATGAGGCGAGGCTGTGGACCCCCCAAAATACCCCCAGAGTGCCCCCCCTCACCTTTGCCATGGAAATGATCCCGGTAATAGCGAGCACCGAGGTCCACGTGCTCGACGCTGTAGTGCTTGAGCCGATTGGGGTTCCTCTGCAGCTCCTTGGGGACCTCCAGCACCGAGACGCCAGCGTTGGTGGGGCGTACATCGAGGGCAGGCTCCAGGAAGCCCCCCTCGACCGTGGGGACCCCGGGGGACCCCGCCGAGGCTTTGGAGAAGCTGACATTGCGCTCGCCGCTGCCGCCAATCTCGTTGCGGAAATGGGGGCAGCTGAGGAGAAGCTCGTTGCTGGTGTTATCCCCCACATCGTGCTCCAAATTCTCTTTACAGTTAAGGTCCTCGGTGCTGGCGAATGCTGGATCCGATCCTCCCAACCCACCGGCACGAACAGTGGTGGCCGAAGCGGCCGAGGCGCCTGTGGTGGTGTTTCGCCGTTGGGCTACCACGGCACGATTGACAGCCACAGCATTGAGGTCGAAGAGCATGCTCTGCACGTCGTAGTGGGCGAAACTCTTCTGGCACACCCAAGCCTTGCCTGGCTCTGGTGCCCGCAGCTCCTCTGGCTCCTTCCCCGGCTCCCCCTCGTTTCGGCTGCTCCGGAGCTTCCTGAAGATGGATTCGCCTCCAGCATCACCTTTGGGACACCTCCTGCGGGGTTTCTCCTTGGACTGCACCAATGGCTCGTCCCGGGGCCCATTCCTACCCTCCGTCTTGATCCCGGAATATGATCCTAAAGGAAAACCAGCTTCCCCAAGACGCTCGGGCGTTGCGGCTCGCCGATCTGGCTTCTTGGTCCGAAATTCATTGAGCATATCGAAGAAGCTTTGCTCCGAGATGCCCTGCACGTCAATGGAGGATGTGCTGCCATACTCGCGGAAAAGTCCAGTGGCCCCCCCCAGTTTGGTCCCCCGTGGCTCCACCGGCTCCTCTGGGTCACACTCGCTCAGCGTCACCTCGCTGCTGCTCCGGTGCCGCAGTGGTGCCAAGCCCCTTGCTGGGGAACGGGGCCACCCCTCCTGAAATTCCACGTCCTTGGATCGCCGCCGTGCCAGGCGGTGAAGGGCTTTAAAGCCCGAAACACTGGTGAGGGGCTGCTGCCCGCTGGCAAAACCCCGGCAGCAAGCGGCATCCCGGCTGCCTGCTGCCTCCCGGCACGGGCTGGTGCCAACAGGGGGGTCCTTGACAGCGTCTCTCTTGGGGGGCCAGTCAGCGATGCGGGCACGCACCCCCATTTTGGGCACGGCTGGCGTGGTGGTGGCCAGGCGAGGGGGTTCACCCCCCACCATTGGCACACTGCCATTTTGCGCCCAAAATGCCGCTGGGCAACCCTCGGCATCGGAGCCGTCGTGCCGCGGGGGGCGGTGGGAGCTCATGGTCCGGTGCCGGAGCCGAGCTGAGTCAGGGGGACAGGGCCCTTCATTGCTGTTGCCGTGCTGGAACGGCCTCCATCGCTGCCGTCCGGCTTCCAGCGAGCGAAACCCTGCGACGCTCAGCTTCACTGCACTGCTGCTGCATGGTTCTCCTTGGCATTGGTGCTCACGCTGGGTGCTGTCACATCTCCTGAGCCATCCTACAGTGGAGAGGGGGGAAGAGCAGAGGGTTAGTATAGCAAGCGTGAACACCATGGCATTATTTTGGTAGGGAACCCTTCCAGGGATGGAGCATCCCCCACCTCTCTGGGCAACCTCACCACTCTTACCGTAACAAATTTCTTCCTTCCATCTAGTCCAAATCTCCTCTCTTTTAGCTTAAAACCATTCCCCATTGCCCTATCGTGACAGGCCTTACTAGAAAGTCTGTCCCCATGAGTATTGAAGAGCCACCAGGCGCCTTCTCCAGGCTGACCAAGCTCAGGTCTCAGCCTTTCCTCATAGCAGAGGTGTCCCAGCCCTCCGACCATCTCCGTGGCCTCCCACTCCAACAGATCCACATCCTTCTTGTCCTGAAGACCCCTGGACACAGCGCTGCAGGTGGGATCTCATCGGAAAAGAGGGGGAGCATTACCTCCCTCAACTTGTTGGCCACGCTTCTTCTGCTGCAGCCTAGGATCCGGTTGGCTTTTTGGGCTTTTCATCTACCAGTAGCCCCAAGTCCTTCTCTGTTCTCCATTCACATTCCCTTGTCCGCTGATCCAGTCACTCTCTTGTAGAAGGTCGGTCAGATGAGACTTGGCCTTGGTGAAGCCACGCTGGCTGTTTTGAATCACTTCCCTGTCCTCCCCGTGCCTTTGCAGAGCTTCGAGAAGGATTTTCTCATGATCTTCCCAGGCACAGAGGGGAGGCAGACAGGTCAGTAGTTTCACCCTTCTTAAAACCAGTGGAAAGTCCCCTTTCTCCGGTCTTCTGGGGACTTCACCTGACTGCCATGACTTTCCTGGAAGAGCAGCTTGGCAAGACCCTCAGGACTCAGGGATGGACCTCAGTGGGTCCCACAGACTTAGTTGGAAGGGACCTATGCGATCATCTGGTCCAACCACCTGACCGATTTGGGGCTGACCAAGAGTTGGAGCATGTTGTTAAGGGCATTGCCCGATGCTCCGATTTATCCCGATCCCTACAAGGGCTTCTTGTCCCTTAAGAGAGTCAACAGCATCTCCCAGTTGGGTATCACCAGCAAACTTGCCTTCAACTCCTGCCTCCAAATGGTTGATCAATAACTTGTATCTGTTGAGGTTCCTCAGGTGATCTCGAATCCGATCTTCTCTTGCACGGGGAAGGATTTTGCTCCTTGAGCTCAATCCACTTGAGAGGTACGGGAAGAGATTGCCGAAAGAGTTCCCAAGTCCCTCAGCCTTCTCCTCGCTTGTCTCCAGTTTGCCAACCCTGCTTTAGTTTCTCCACTGGGATCTTGCGAAGCCAGAGCCCTGAGGCAGCTCACTGCTGGCAGGTTTGGGATGGACAGACGGACAGACAAGTCTTAATCCGTCTGTGTTGGGCATTAACCTACACCGGCACGGCGGCCAAGCCTCCTCTCCTGTCCGGTGCTCACCTAATCCCCGCTAATTACACCGCAAGCCGGCTAAGATCGCATCTGTTGGGAGGGGATGTTAAATCAATACCTGAAAGTCTTAATTAAATGCAGCCTAATGAGCGGGCAGCAGGTACAAAGGCAGATCTTCTCAGAGGAGCATCCCCAGCTGTCAATGCCAGGTCTCACCGGCAATAATTCCCCTACATCCCGTGGGAAGGAGCTTGGGCAAAGCTGGGTGGTGAGATCGGGGCTCCCAGTTGAAGCTTTTTGGGGTATAATGCCCAGTTTTGGGGCCCCGGCATCAACTTCCCCTTCACCGGCTCCTCCAAGGGTAAAGATATATTTGCAGAATACACACGCTTCTCTCTATTCCCCCCAAAACTCCAAAGAAAACTCTTTTTTCCAAAGAAAACTCCTCTTCCCACAGTGGCGCTGGTTACTGTGGGGACACAGTGTCCCAAAAACCCCCTCTTATTCATTGAATCTGGGGAGGAATGGCCCCAAATAAGCTAAAAATACTCCAAAAAAAAAAATCAACTAAACACTCTACCCTTTGCCAAGCAGGAGCAGGGTGGGAGGAGGAGGAAGAGGGTGATGATGATGCTTTTCCAGTTCCTCCTCAGCCCATTCTGATTTGGGAAACGAGCTGGAGACGAAAACCCACTGTCCCATGCCAGATCTGGAGTCGCTGGGCAAAAATAACCAACAACCCCATCTTCGGAACAGATTTCTAAATACCTGCATTATCTGGAAAACTCAAGGGTTTTGGATTAATCTGACAAACCATCAGCGTTTCCCCCCAAACCGCAGCATCACCCACCGTCGTCACCCCTTCAGGCTGAAAATAGACATCGGCAATTAATAAATCTGTCTTTCCGCCCCAAAAACGGCGCCTGACATTCCTCCAGCGGCAAGCCCCTCACCCGGGCAGCGAATCGGCGGGTGATTAATTAAATCCATCTGAATCCTGCTACGGAGCATCGCGCCTGGTAGGAGAGAGACCCTCTCCTTCCTTCTGCAAGCCTCCAAATTACCCAAATTTGGATTAAAATACAGTGGAGAGGTGAGGAATAACCAGATTTAGGGATTTAAACCAAAGCAGAGCCTAACCCAGGAGGGTTCCAAGACCACTCTGTGCCAATTCTCATGCCCCGACACCCCAAATCGGGTGGCTGCTCCATGGCTCTTATTCCTATACCCCCCCCCCCCCCCCCATTTTAATCCCCTTCTTGAAATAATCTCATTTAATCTCTTGCCAACAGCCGCTGAGATGAAGAGGGAAGATGAAGATGAAGTGCCGGGGAACTCCTAGGAGGAGGTTTGTACCCATGAGGATACAGGATTCCTGGGATGCTCTTCCCAAAAAAGGGATGCAGAAGAATAAACCTGCAGCCAGGGACGATGGGTCCCCTCTTCCTGCGGTCGTATGACCCCAACCGGGAAGATTTAGGGGGATTTTTTTTCCTTCCTCGGATGCTGCATGAGGCCTCTGAACCGGCTATGAAAAAATACATTGCCTCCCATTCCTTACGGCCCTTTAGGGCTTCAGAGGTACTTTTAGAGCAAAAAAAAGAGCGGTTTAGTATCTCACAAGGTTTTTAGCGGTGTCTATTCCCTGTTTATTCCTGTGGCAGCCCTGTGTTTTGGGGAGACCCCCAATCTCTCCGGGATCTTCCCCAGATCGACATTTCCAGCATCCGATTATTCAATTTCTACGTCACCAGAGCACCGCAACTCAAATTAAGGATGTTGTTATCCTCCAAGCTGGGCTCCTGCTCTGGCAGGAATCAATCCACAAGGGAATCTCGTCCTATTTCTTAGCATAAAATATGGGAAGAGCCCCCCCTCAACATCCTTCTTCCCCCTCCAAGCCTCTACAGGCTGAGGGAAAGCGGAACAAGCCTGAAAGATTAATTGCAGGGTGTTAATTTTTTATTTTAGCCATGTTGGGGAAACCTGATGGCACTGACATCGGTGGCACCGTGCCGGGTTTGCCAGCACCGGGCAGAACCGGGTCCCTGAATCCTTCCAAGGGGTCCCAGCACAGGGATAAGCGATGGTTCAGGAGATGCATCGTGCCCCACAGACCTAATTTAGGGTAATAAACTGAGGAAAAGGCTTAACCCCCCCGGCTCAATCCCACTCTCTCAGCGGAACCCAAAATTGGGATTTTTGAGCCCAATCCTGCTGCTCCAGAGCCAAAGCTGTAATTTGCACAAGCAAGACCCAGCCCTTCCCAGCTAACGAGGGGGGAGGGAAAGAGGTTTTAATTATTAACCACAGGCTTTTGATAAATTAAGCGACAGTTTTTAACTCTTTCGTATTCAAGACGCCTTCGTGAGCCAGAGGAGAAAGTCTGACCCTGCCTATTTCCAATTAAAAATAAAGATTTAATGACCCGCGTGGTCCTTTCTGCCTCCTGGTTGGCCCCAAATGAGATCAAAATCACCCCAAAATTCGCTGCCGGCTCCTTCTCCCCTCCTCGGCACAGGTTTGCTACCGACAGGGGATGCCAAGGCATACATCCTGCATCGCTCCTCAGGAAAAAAAAAAAAAAAATCATCCTGGGACTCTTTTGGGATGAAACAGCCCCAAAAAGATACTTCAGGAGCAGAGGGGTTTAGCTGGGGAGAGGCTGGGGTCACCCTGGCTTTCCCAACGCTTGGCCCAAGCCAAACCTGGCTCCAGGTACGAGCCAAGACTAAAACCAACCGATGGCCAAGACGGAGAAGAAATTAGTAAAGCAATTAAGTGAAGAGGTTGGCAACTTTGTGCTTAATTAGGGGGTGGTTAAAGCCAAATCATCCCCATTACCGGGCAATGAGAACGCCATTAATTTTCTCAGTGCAAAAAGGGGGGAAAAAGGGGATAAAACCTGAGCCGGGACCTCATCGGCAAGCCGATCCATCTCCCTGTCCTTTATCTGATGGAGACGACTTAATTAACATTAATCAAACGAAAGGCTTTTTCAGCACAGCCATAAATACGGACAAATTCCTACTTGCCTGGGCTCCGGGGGACGTGCCAACATGGAGATCTCGGCTATCTCACTTCTGGATGGCAGTGCCCGAGGACAGGGTTGGCCAAAACACTGGGATATTTCAATAAATTATTGTCCGGAGCGAAAGAGCTTGTTAAGATGCAGCCCCGCCCCGTGAAATCCCCCCAGATTTGGCCCCTTTGCTGGGTTAAATCTATTTTTTTATGCTACGTCTCACTGTAAAAACACGTCGGACGAGCTGTAATCCTCGCCCGGAGGGGACGACGGTTTCTGGCCGGCTCAGCGTCCGACTGTTGGAACAGCCGTGATGAAGAGGAGGGGCGCAAAGCTCCTTACCGGGGTGGAGGGTGGGAAGAGGGGTCTCCTACGGTGCTCCTGGCGTCCCTTGGGTCCAAATTTGACGAGGAACTCTGGATTAAAAGGAAAAATAAAGAAATGGTTTAAAGTTTCACCTAGGGAAGGGGTGGGCTCACGCCGGTGCGATCGACCCGTGCAACTTCCCGAAGCATGGAATGCTGTTAAAAAATGGGGTCACACCTCAAGGGCCTCAACCGCCACCCCGTTCTTGGGATTTCCAAGGGATGTGGGATTTCTGCTCCTCAAAAAACCTCTGGGGAGCTCAAAAACCAGAAGAAAGAGGAATGAAGGGGCAATGTGGAAGCTGGGGAAGGGGTAGGGAGACAAGAATGGTGATCGCTTTGCTGCGAGAGGTTTTAAATGAGAATATAAGCTGCTAAAAAAGCCCAAACCTGATAAATAAACCCCGAAACCAACCCTCAAAAGCAAAAGCAGATAAAAGCAGCAGGCAAAGCGAGCTGAGCGGAGCTGCTCGCCCAAGCAGCAAGCACCAACCTGCAGAAGCCAGGCGGGGAAGTGCAGCCAAATCCATGCCGAGTTTGTGGGCCCCCCCCTCCAAAAAACAACTAAAAGCCCATCCTTCTGCCCAAAAAAGCCAAGCAGCATTGGAGCCTGCAAGTGGGAAGTAACATCAGCCTCGTTACTGGCCAAAAATTAAGGCAAAGTGGGCTTTACAGCGATGAAATTAATGAGGGGGGGGCAGGTGAAGGCGGGCCGTCGCCTGGGATCCCCCCTCCCTGACTCCTAAACAGACTGAAAAGGCCCCTCACATGGCGGCAAGGATGCAGGTCTCAAGCAAAGCCCGTCAGCGTATCCTCATTAGCAGCGCCTCGTTAGCAAACAGCCCCGACTCGGCCTTGCAAATAGGTCAGGACGAGGCAAGTTTGACGACAGGGATTTAATTAAAAAGAAAATAAAAATACGCCTTTGATAACCTGCGGGAAGGTTTCGCAGCAGCATTTTGGTGAGGTGGGGGGTGTGTGAAAATTAGGAACAGGTACCGGGACTGCAGCACTGAAAGCACGGCCTGGAAATTTGGGGTGCCCCGACCCCCACCCCCCTCAATGCTGCCCCAAGCTCATTTGCATAATATCCCGATCGTTTCCCTGCGTTTAATTGCTGCCCCGACCTTGGCGGGAGGAGGCTTCGCAACGCTCGGGGAGGGGTTTTATTTTTTATTATTATTATTTCCCCAACGGAACTGGGCAAAGCTGAAGCTCCTGCCAACGTGGCACCTGTGCAGGTTTGCCCCCCCTTCCCATGCCAAAATCTTGCCAAGTTAACCCATTTTTTCACTATATGAGGAAAAAGAAATCCCACCTTTCGGGATCTGTACAGTTCCGCCCCCCCCCAGCTCAAACAAATCCTATTTATACCAGGGACAAAGGGAATAATCCTGTGGCAGTTTCGCTTCGGCATGCTTGGGTGGGGGGGGTGTGGTGTGAGTGCAGAGAAACCCTGGCTGGTTTTGGGGGGAGCTCTGGGTTTTTTGAGGGGGTTTCTGGTTATTCCCTGCCCCACTTTAAAGAAAATAATTCCAGCGGAATATCTTTTCCGAGGGGAATTTGGAAGCCAGAACTAAGTTTAAACTTAATAAAGACTTGAATTTATAATTATCTGTTAACACCCACCGAGTCCCAGTAGAAAACACCGTGGGCCCCCCCCCTCTAAAAAAATACAACTGCCGGGTCTCCCCCCCTCGCTGCCAGCAGCATTTCGCAGCCAAAACAGACCTGTGGTATACCCAAACCCCCGCGGTTTAACCTCAAAAAGAGGCGTGCTGCCTTCGCTCAGCGCTCTCCAAGTTCCCCATGCTGATTTGCTCCCTGAGGAGGCAGCTCTGGAAAACACAGGGGTCGCCTGGGGGGCTGTCTTTAAGCCCCCCGTCTCCAGCTTCTCTCCTAGCTTTCAGAGCCCTGTTGCACCCCAAAAACCTCCGTTGCCCCCCCCCCCCCCAGTTTGCAGGGGCGGGGGGGTTAAAGGAGCTACCTGCCGAGTGTGAGGATGATGTAGCCCCTTTTATTACGAGCTCCCCGTCGAGCGCTGAGGGAGAAAAAGAATAATATCAATAAACAAGAAGGAAGTCAGGGAACAGCCTAACAAAGGCGGGGGGGTTTGTTAAAGCCTTTGCACCATGGGTGTGTGTCCGTGTGTGTGTCCCCTTCCCCGCTGACATCAGCTGCTGGGTGGCTTTTAGTTTTTATTTAAAATTAGTTAAATAAAAAAGGAAAAACTCAACACAAACCCCCAGGTGATGAATGGCTGATTGAACACCCCCCCGCGCCTCCAGCCTCAATGAGGTCAGGTTGTGGGGGCCCCATCCGCCCCATTGTCTGCTCCCCAAAAGAGTCACGGATTTCACTGCTGGGGCGGGGGGTGACCCCCTTCACAGCAGTGCCCCCCCCCAAACAGCCCTTCCCCCATTGCAGGGGGAGCTCCACTACAGGGCACAGAAGCTGCCCCCCAGCCCCCAAAGGGGCTGGTGGCAGGAGGGGGGGGAGCAGCCCCTTCCCCAGCTC
>NW_010972663.1:252024-253804 GCF_000737465.1 Haliaeetus leucocephalus
TTAAGCCTAACGATGCCGCGGACGGACGGACCCGAGCCCCCCCCCATTAATTAGGGGAGCACCCTAACTAATTCAGCTCAGCTAACAGAAAAAGGCCGGATCCGGGCTGGGAAAAAACTGGATTTAATCTCCCTGGGGATGCGTGGGGGGGAGTCAGGGGGTATTTCGGGGAGCCACCGCCCACGCCGATCGATCCCGAGGGATCCCCCTAATCCTTGGAATAATCCCGGGAGACGTAGACGCTTTTCCCGTCGTAGCAGGAGGTGTGGAGGCAGCGCAGGAGGAAATGGCCGAGGTCGTGCGTGGAAATAACCCGGGAGCCTCCGGATGCGCCCACCGTTACCGTGTAATCCCCCGTCAGCGGCTGGTCCTCTGCCGGATAACGGGAGACACGGATAATGGGGGAGACCGGGATAATGGGGAGATACGGATAGCGGGGGAGAGTATGATAATGGCGATAGTGGGATAATGGGGGAGAGCGGGATAATGGGGAGACTGGGATAATGGATAGCAGGATAACCGGGAGACTGGAATAACGGGGATAATGGGATAACAGGGGAGAGCAGGGTAATGGGGGAGACTGGGATAACAAGGGAGACTGGGATAACAAGGGAGACTGGGATAACAGGACAACAGGGGGACTGGGATAGTGTGGAGACTGGGATAATGGGATAGACCAGCATAATCAGGGATAGCAGGATAATGGGGGGACTGGGATAATGGGGGTAGTGAGATAATGGGGGAGACTGGGATAACGAGGGAGACTGGGATAATGGGGAGACCAGGATAATGGGGGATAACAGGACAACAGGAAGACTGGGGTAATGGGGGATAGTGGGTGATAGCAGGATAATGGGGAAACTGGGATAATGGGGGATAACAGGGAGACTGGGATAACAGCAGAGAGTGTGATAATGGGGAAACTGGGATAATGGGGGAGGGTGAGATGAAGTAGGATATGAGGGATAAAGTGGGATACGGGGATAAAACGGCATACAGGGATAAAATGGGATGGAGAGATAATGGAATAGGGAAATAAATAGGGTATGGGCATAAGATGGGATATGGCAATAAGATGGTATTTGGGGATAAAATGGGATGGGGGATAACGTGGGATACAGGGATAATATGGGATATAGGGATAAAATGGGATGGGGGATAGAATGGGATATGGGGATAAAATAGGATAGGGGGTAGAATGGGATATGGGGATAAAACGGGATACAGGGATAAAATGGGATAGGGGATAAAGTGGGATACAGGGATAAAATGGGATGGGGGATAAAATGGGATATGGGGATAATGTTGGAGATGGGAATGAAATGGGATATGGGGGGAAAATGGGATATGGGGGATATAATGGGATACAGGGATAAGCTGGGGTACTGGGATAAAATGGGACAGGAGGTTAAAATGGGATAAAACCTGCCTCCCCCCCATTTTTGGGGTGCATTCCCCCCTGCTCGTACCAGCGATGTGGGGGGGCATGACGTAGACACAGTCGAGCCCTGAATCCTGGAGGATACGGTGCATGCGGATGTGGTCCTCCGTCACCGGCACCAGCCGGGGGGGCACCTTCTGCAGGTCCCACAGCAGGAAAGCTGTGAGGGGGGAAAGTGGGGGGTCAGAGTAGGGGACCCCCATATTTTTTGGGGGATGACAACGATGATGACATTGGGGACACCCACCTGAGAGGCAGGCGACCACCTTGCGGACGCCGTGGGTCTTCATGGCCGTCACGATGTTCTTGGTGCCTTCAGACATCACCGTGGTGGGGCCT
>NW_010972663.1:253949-255108 GCF_000737465.1 Haliaeetus leucocephalus
GGGGGGATATGGGGCAGCCCAACATGTTTGGGGGTGATGGGGGTGTTCAGTGCTTGATTGTGGGGTCATGGGGTCCCAGGGCAACAGGGTCCTCCCAAAACCAGGGGGTCATGGGGTGCAGGGACCCCAGCGACATTGGGGGTCCCTGGACAATGGGGTCCCCCCAAAATCTATGGGGTCTCAGGGTGGGTGGTGGGTTGGGGAGGGTCCCTGATGTCACCATACTTAGGTCATTCCTGGTCCCCAGGAGGATGATGACAGCATCCTGTCCCCTGACGGCCTCGGACACTGCCACGGGGTCCCGTGCATCCCCCAAAACCACACGTGCCGGTTGATGCTGGGCTGGCAGCCGGGCCCGATCCCGTACCAGCACTGTCACCGTGTACCCTGGGGGGGACACACAGCACCCAGGGATGGGTGGGGGTTCCCCAAACCTTCGGCCCAGAGGCCAGATCGGGCCCTGTTGCCATCGCGTGATGATGAGTCAGCAATTTGGGCATGGGGTGACTCAGCATTCCTTCTGCCTGCCCCATAGGGGCTCTATGGGGCACACAGGGGCTCTGCCTGACCCATAGGGGCTCTGCCTGACCCATATAGACTCTATATGGCTCATACAGGCTCTGCCTGGCCCCACATCTGCCCCATAGGGGCTCTATATAGCCCACACGGGCTCTGTCTGCCCCATAGCGTCTCTGCCTGACCTGTATAGGCTCTATACAGCTCATATAGGCTCTGCTGGCCTCACATCTGCCCCGTAGCATCTCTGCCTGACCCTTACAGGCTCTATACAGCTCATACGGGCTCTGCCTGTCCCCACACCTGCACCATATAGGCTCTATATGGCCCATACAGGCTCTGCCTGCCCCAAAGGGACTATGTGTGCTCCATAGGGGCTCTCCCTGCCCCATACGGGCGCTATCAGCCCCATACAGGCTCTATTGGCCCCATAGGGGCTCTATCGGCCCCAAACAGACCGCATCTGCCCCAGATAAACTTTATCTACCCTGGGCAGGCTGTGTTGGCCCCATGTAGGTTCTATATGGCCCCAACGGGCTGGGTCTGCCCCACATATAGCCTCTATATAGCCTGGACAGGCTGGGTCTGCCCCATAGAGGCTCTACAAGGCCCAGCCATGCCCCCAGCATCCCCCAGCTCCTAC
>NW_010972663.1:256484-263443 GCF_000737465.1 Haliaeetus leucocephalus
CCCCAATTTCCACCCCCCCAGCCCGATGGCGGCCGTGGCGGCCGAGCTGGACAACATGGAACAGCAAAACAACAACAGCCCCTGGGAGAACCCCGACCCACGGGTTTGGGATGACACCACGGCCACCGCCAAGCTCTTCGAGTGTTCCCGCATCAAAGCCTTGGCCGGTAAATCCATCCTCACCGTCCCGGCAAAGCCCCAGGTGCCTGGTCCAATCCTGCCCCCCCCCGCCCCCCGTCACCATGGTTGAACCTGTTTCTTCCCCGGGTAGATGAGAGGGATGCGGTGCAGAAGAAGACTTTCACCAAATGGGTGAATTCCCACCTCGCCCGTGTCTCCTGCCGTATTGGGGATCTCTACGCCGATCTCCGTGATGGCTACGTCCTCACCCGGCTGCTGGAGGTGCTCTCTGGGGAGCAGCTGGTGAGAGCCAGGACCTCCCCATCATCACCACCACCACCCAGGTCCCATCTGCCACGGGCTTGGGTTGAGTTGGGACCTCCCCATTACCACCACACCCTCCATGAGTAGCGTGCTGCAGGTTCCACCCACCTCGAGGTTGTGATGAACTGGGTGGGAGGACCTTCTCCATTGTAGGGGTGAGGTGGGGGTGACGGGTGCCGGTGTCTCCGGCAGCCCAAACCAACACGGGGCCGGATGCGGATCCACTCGTTGGAGAATGTGGACAAGGCGTTGCAGTTCCTCAAGGAGCAACGGGTTCATCTGGAGAACGTGGGCTCACACGACATCGTGGACGGCAACCACCGCCTCACCCTCGGCCTCATCTGGACCATCATCCTCCGCTTCCAGGTAGCGGGGCGGGGCTGTCCCCACCCTGGGGATGGTGTCCCCACCCTGGGACCCAGCCGTGTGTCAGTGCCCCTTGGCTTTCCCCAGATCCAGGTGATCAAAATCAAGACTGAAGACAACCGGGAGACACGCTCAGCCAAGGATGCTCTGCTGCTCTGGTGCCAGATGAAGACGGCGGGGTGAGCAGTGACCCCCCTCCTTGCGCCGTCCTGGTGCTGGGATGGACCTTCCCTGCCCCCCCCCCGCCATGAACAGGGGATGGATCCAGCACTGTGTGACCCCCACCCTTTCCCGACAGCTACCCTGAGGTGAACATCCAGAACTTCACCACCAGTTGGAGGGATGGGTTGGCCTTCAACGCGCTCATCCACAAGCACAGGTCTGCTGTAGGGGAGGGCAGGGGTGCCAATCTGGAAGCCTGGGTTCCCTCTGCGGGGTGGGGGGCTCAAAGCAACTGTGTCCCTCTTGCAGGCCGGACCTCATCGACTTCCACAAGCTGACCAAGTCCAACGCGACCTACAACCTTCAACAAGCCTTCAACACGGCCGAGCAGCAGTTGGGGCTCAGCAAGCTGCTGGACCCCGAGGGTAGGGACGGGACAGGACCGGTGCAGGGGTCTGTCCATCCATCCGTCCACACGGGGTGGGGTGTCTCCACCCATCTGGCTAATTGCTCCCGCCTTCGTTTTCCACCTCAGAGGATTTTTGGGAGGGCTCAAGGTTGAGGTTGGGGTTGGTGGATGGGCTTTGCTGGACCAGGACTGGTGGTCAGGGGGGGACTCCAGGGAGCCGAGCAGGCTTGGGGACCAACACTTCACCTCCCACCAGATGTCAACATGGAGGACCCCGATGAGAAGTCCATCATTACTTACGTGGTGTCCTTCTACCACTACTTCTCCAAGATGAAGGCGCTGGCTGTGGAGGGGAAGCGCATCGGGAAGGTGGGTTTTGGCCCACACCCTGTGGCTCCATGGCATGTCCCATCCTTTGGTCCATGGGATGTCCCATCCCTCGCTCCACTGGGCACCAGCAAGGACAGGGCCATGCTGGTCCCTGGAGGGGCTGGGCCAAGCAGGTTGCACCCCAAGCCACCCATGGTTGCTCGAAGGGGTTCTGTGGGCTGCACCCCTGAGCTGCACAGGTGACTCACCACTCTCCCACCAGGTTCTGGATCAGGCTATGGAGATCGAGGCCATCATCGAGCGGTATGAGGCACTGGCAGCCGAGCTGCTCGCCTGGATCCAGCACACCATCACCATCATCAGCAACCAGAAGTTTGCCAACTCCTTGACTGGGGTGCAGCAGCAGCTCCAAGCCTTCACCGCCTTCTGCACCCTGGAGAAGCCCGTCAAGTGAGCACCTCCTGGGGTTGGGGGGGACAACCACAGGCAGGGGGCGGGACCATGGCTGTATCCTGACCTGGTCCTGCCACCCCGCAGGTTCCAGGAGAAGGGGAACCTGGAGGTCCTGCTCTTCACCATCCAGAGCAAGCTAAGAGCCAACAACCGCAAGCTCTACATCCCCAGTGAGGGCAAGAGCATCTCTGACATCAATAAGGTGCTGGTGGGCTGGGGGTGACCTCTCCATCCTGGGGCACCCCGAGAAGGGCTGGGGACCCCCTTGTTGAGCCCGGTGTCCCACCCCCCAGGCTTGGACCTGCCTGGAGAAGGCAGAGCATGAGCGGGAGGTGTTGCTGCGTAATGAGCTGATCCGGCAGGAGAAGCTAGAGCTGCTGGCCCAGCGTTTCGACCACAAGGCTGTCATGAGGGAGACGTGGTTGAATGAGAACCAACGCTTGGTCTCGCAGGTGGGATGGGGTGGGGGGGCTCAGTGGGGACCCTCACCCTAGGGCAGGACACCTGGGTCCTCTCCCTGGCTGGGGTTGGGGGGTGAGGAACCCAACACTTGGGTGGTGGGACCTCCTGGCTAGCCCCATTGAGCCCCCTCATTGACCGAGGAGTGGTCCACCCCGCCGGATGGCATCTCTCCCCACCCCAGGACAACTTTGGCTACGACCTGCCGGCAGTGGAGGCCGCTATGAAGAAGCATGAGGCCATCGAGGCCGATATCTCCTCCTACCAAGAGCGCATCCAGGTGGTGGTGGAGCTGGCCCTGGAGATGGAGTCCGAGGGCTACTATGACACCAAACGCATCAGTGCCCAAAAGGACAACATCCTTCGGCAGTGGGGGCTGTTGACTGAGCTGGTCCGTGCCCGTCGTGCCCGCCTCGAGCAGAACCTGGCCTTGCAGAAGATCTTCCAGGAGATGGTCTACATGATTGACTGGATGGAGGAGATGCAGGTAGAGCCAGGGACGCGGCAGGTACCAGGCGTCCCCATGGAGGATGTGGTGAGCAGCTCTGGACCTCGTGGCCTCGTTCCCCTTCCCCAGGTGCTGTTGGTCTCTAAGGATTTGGGGAAGCATCTTCTGGAGGTTGAGGACCTGCTGCAGAAGCACGGGCTGCTGGAGGCCGACATCTCTGCCCAGACCGACCGGGTGCAGGCGCTCAACGCCGCTGCGCTCAAGTTCTCAGAGCTGGAGGGTAACATGGGGCACCGGGATGGGCACCACGTGGACTGGGAGATGCTTGGCCTTGGGAGGGGTCAGCCAAGGTCTTCAGGGTGCTGTAGACCATCTCCACTAAGACCTGGTTCTCTTGGTCCAGGCTACCAACCCTGCGACCCCCAGATCATCTGCAACCGGGTCAATCATGTCCAGACGTGTCTGGAGGAGCTGGGGGAGCTGGCGGGCAAGAGACGCAAGGAGCTGGAGGACTCCCGCCAGCTTTGGGCCTTCTTCCAGGAGATGGAAGAGGCTGAGGCGTGGATCCGCGAGAAGGAGCAGATCCTGGCCGCCAAGACGTGTGGCCGGGACCTGAGCAGCGTCTTGACGTTGACCAACAAGCACAAGAGCATGTTGGGTGAGCTGGGAAGCCGACGGGCTCTGTTGCACCAGACCATGAAGAGGGGCGAGCAGATCTTGGCCAAGAAACGCTTCAGCCCTAGTGGGATCCAGGAGAAGATCCGGGAGGTTCGCCTCCGCTGGAAGAAGCTGGAGGAGGTGACGGGGTTGCATCAACAACGGTTGCAGGAGGCCCTCAACTTCTTCCAGTTCAGCGCCGAGACAGATGACTTGGTAGCCTGGTTGCAGGACACCTACCGCATCGTCTCCAGCGATGACTTCGGCCACGATGACTATTCCACCCAAGCTCTTCTGCGGAAGCACCGGGCAGTGGTGGAAGAGGTGGAGAAACACCGGGCGGCCGTGTTGGCCCTCCGGAAGCAGTTGGCTCTTCTGGCACCTGAGCACCGTCAAGGGGTTGACGTGCAGATCCGGGTGGTGGAGGTGGAGCAGCTCTACGGGGAGGTGGCTGAGGTAGCCGTGCTGCGGCAGCAGTGGTTGCAGGACGCTTTGGCCGTCTACCGTATGTTCAGCGAGGTGCACGCCTGCGAGGTCTGGGTGGATGAGAAGGAGCAGTGGTTGGAGAGGATGGAGGTGCCGGAGGAGTTGGATGAGGTTGAGGTGGTCCAGCATAGGTGTGTTAGGGGGGATGGGAACGGGACCGGATGCCTGGGTCCCTTGCCCCATCAGAGAACCCACCGCTCACCTCTCCTCCCCAGGTTTGAGAGCCTGGACCAGGAGATGAACAGCGTCATGGGACGAATCTTGGATGTCAACCAGGTGGTGCAGCAGTTGGTGGATGGGGGTCACCCCAGCTCAGAGGAGGTCCGCTCCTGCCAGGACCACCTCAACAGCAGGTACGGGTGTGGGGAGGGAGGCCAAGCTGTGGGGCCAAGTCCATGCTGGGGATCCGTCATGCTCAAGATGGACTCCATACTGCTTGGGGGGTCCTTGGTGGGGGGAATGAGCTGTGGGGCTGCTGGCAGACCCCAACCTTGGGGGCCTCCCAACCTGGTGGGATGTCCCCATGGGGCCCAGCTCTCCAGTACAATAGCCTGAGCCCATCCCAAGTGTTAGTGATGCCCAAGGTGGATACCATCCTGGTGGCAGTGCCGGTGGAGGGCTCCATCCTGGTCTCGTCCCACCTCCATCCCCAGGTGGAATCGGGTGGTGGAGCTGGTGGAGCACAAGAAGAGCCAGCTCAGCTCTGTCCTGAAGATCCAGAACTACCTGCTGGAGTGCGGCGAGATGAAGGCGCAGGTGCGGGAGAAGAGAAAAGCCATTGAAGCCACGCAATCAGGAGGCGGCGACCTGGGCGGTGTGTTGGCCTTGCAACGCCGCCTCTCCACCATGGAGGCAGCTCTGGTGGTCTTGGAACCTCGGTTGGTGGAGCTTCAACGGGAAGGCGAAGCCTTGGCTGCCTCCCACCCTGGGCGAGCCCTGGAGATCCTGCTGCCCTTCGAGCAGATCAGCGAGGAGTGGGAGGCCCTGAAGCGGGCGCTGCAAGGTTGTGAGGACTCTTTGACCGTTGCCGGTCGCTTGCAACAGTTCATCCAAGACTTGGACAACTTCCTCAGTTGGTTGGTGAAGACTCAAGCTGCCGTAGCCTCCGAGGAGGTGCCGGATAGCTTGGCCGAAGCGGAGAGGTTGTTGAACCAACACGTGGCCCTCAAAGAGGAGATCAACGGCTACGAGGAGGACTATGCCAAGATCCAAGCGGCCAGCGATCTGTTGGCCTTGGAGGAGACGGAGGTCCCCTACCTCTCGTTGCAGCAGTGGTTGCAGAAGCTGGATGCAGGCTGGGGCAAGCTGCTGCAGAGCTGGGAGACACGAAGAGAGGTGCTGGTGCAATCTCATGTCTTCCACCTCTTCCTCCGGGATGTCCAGCAATGCGAGACCAGCCTCTACAACCAGGTAGAGATGGGTGGGAGAAGTTCTTGGTGACCTTACGGTTGAGTTGGGGAGCATGGTGCAAAGAGAAGAGGTGACCAGGGATAGAGAGCCCATCACTGGCATCTGCTCCATCCGTTCTCCAGGAGTCCACCCTGGTCCATGCTGAGCTCCCTGACACGGTGGAAGGGGTGAGCAACGCCATCAAGAAGCACAAGGACTTCACCACCACCATGGACCTCAACCTGCAGAAGATCCAACTGGCTCTACAAGCTGGTGAGAGCCTCCAACGTCAAGGCAACCTCTACAGCGACCGCGTGGCTGAGGCGATGGAGAGTCTCCGTGCCAAGTAGGTGCCCGGACAGCAACGCCTTGACTCCCCGCGGCACCCGGGACCCCCCCCTACCCCCAGGGACAATGATGGAGCTGGATCTGCTGGTGCATCCTCACCACGGTTGATGGGGAACGTGCAACCCCGTGCCTCAGTTTCCCCCTTGGATTAATTCGTTTTGCAAGGGGCTGGGGTGGGTTAATTAGGTGCTTAATTGGGGTTCTGGGGGGGGGGGGGTGTCCCCAGCTGGGCAGCACTGAGCCGGGTCCCCCCCCCAATTCACAGGAGCCAACGCAACTACCAGCTGGCTAAGGAGTGGATGCAGCGGCTTGAGGACCACCTTGAGCTGCAGCGGTTCCTCCAGGACTGCCACGAGGTAGGACCCAAACCCCTGTCACCGCCCCCCCCCCCCAAATTTTTTCTTGCAGGAAGGGCGGGGGGGGGGGGGCTGGCTCCAAGTTTGGGTGCAGAGAGTCCCAACTGGGTCCTGGGCTGGGGGTTGTGGACCCCCGGGATGGGTGCTGCCGCTGATGCCGGCGTGGTCTGGGTCACGGGTTTGGGGGGGGGCGGGGGTGGTCCCCAAGGGTCCCCAAGCCCCCACCCCCCCAAAACCTGGACCAGTGGGTCCCATACATCCCCACAGATGCTCCTCAGCATCTCAGGGGGCTTCACCGCCGGCCGCGGTGTGAGCTGCAGTGGTCCATCACCGGCGCGGCGCGGTTACGGCACACGGGGGAGGTTGGCCAGATCCCCGGTCGCTTTTTTGGCGCAGATAACCGGGGAGGCCGGATCCGGCCTCCGCGCTCCGCCCGGCATCTGCTGCAAAGGCTCTGCGGCATCACGCCAATGCCACCATCATCCTCATCCTCATCCTCCTCTTCTTCGCCTTCTTCACTGTCATCCTCCTCTTCCTCCTCGCCGTAGAGGGACCGCAGGCCCCAACGTGGGCCCGTCACCCTTCCAAGGGTTGCGGGGATCCCTTTTTTTTTGGGGGGGGGGGGGGGGTTTTCACACCCCATTCCCCCCCC
>NW_010972663.1:264026-264806 GCF_000737465.1 Haliaeetus leucocephalus
TTTGCTGCTCCCCCCATTTCGCTGCACCCCACCTTTTGCTACCCTGCCTTCCCTACAACCCCCCAGCTGCACCCCTTTTTTCTCTGCACCCCCTTTCGCTACAACCCACCCCGCTGCACCCCCACTTTTGCTACACCTCCCCCCCGGGTGCCACCCAAAGCCCTGCACCCCCTCCCTCCCCCACCAGGGGGCGCCCTTCATGACGTCTGGAGAACCACCACCGCCATGGCCAACGGTCAACACCCCAAATCCCAGGGTGGATGGGGGGGGGAGGAAGACACCCCCCTCCTTGACACCCCCCTTTGACCCCCCCTACCCCACCGCAGGAAGGTGAAGAACTTCTCCTCACCAAACCCGAATTAGCTGACGCTGTTCGGCGTCAACTGGAAGAGTTACGGCAATGTTGGGTAGAGTTGGAAACCACCAGCCAAGCCAGGAGCCGCCGGTTGGCAGAAGCCGCCGCCGCCGAGCGCTTGGCACGGAGTTACGCCGACATGGAGGCGCGGTTGGGGAGGCTGGAGGAGCAGCTGGAGACGGTGGGGGCAGGAGCCGACCTTCTTAGCGTCAGCAGGCAGCTCAAGAGGTTGCAGGTGGGTTTGGGGGGGGCATTGGGTGTTGGGGGGACATTGCGTGTTGGGGGTCACCAGGTGTTGGGGGGGACATCAGGTGTTGGGGGGCACCAGGTTATGGGGAAGATGAGGTTATGGGGAACACCAGGTCTTGGGGGGACACCAGGTTAGGGGGGGACACTGGGAGTTGGGGGGACACAAGGTTATGGGG
>NW_010972663.1:264816-271953 GCF_000737465.1 Haliaeetus leucocephalus
TTGGGTGTTGGGGGGATGTCAGGTCTTTGCGTGGGGATGTTGGGTGTTGTGGGGGGACGTTGGATGTTGGGGGCACCCCAGTGCTCAGTCCCAGTTGCAATGGGAGCTCAGCACCACCAGCTCATCTTGGTGCTGACTCACGGCAGAGGTTCCCTGGCACAGCTGGCACAGCTGGCACAGCCAGCACGACACCAACACCCCGCTCCAGTACTGGGGGTCCTGGCAAGGTTGGCAGGGGTGGCTGTCTTCTCCCATCCTGATTGCCAGTGTCCCATCCTGGGGTGTGTCCGTGTCCCGTCCCCCCCCCGCAGACGATGGAGTCGCAGGTGGAGGAGTGGTACAAGGAGGTGGGGGAGCTGCAGGTGCAGGCAGCGGCGCTGCCCCCACAGGCAGCAGGCAGGCAGGCGGTGGGGGAGCGGCAAAGCGCAGTGGGGACCCGTATCGTCCGCCTGATCGAGCCCCTCAAGGAACGTCGGAGAATCCTGTTGGCTTCCAAGGAGGTTCATCAAGTCAGCCATGAGCTGGAAGATGAGGTGGTGAGTACATGGGGATGGGGTGGGGTGGGAGGGGTGAGGAATCCCTGGGATGGGGTGGGGTGGGGTGGGATGGGAACGGAAGGGATGGGGTGAGGTAGGATGGGTGCTGGTGCAATGGGGACCCCAAATGTAAGGAGATGTGGGATGGGTGCTTGTGCAAGAGGGACTTCAAACTCAGGGGAGAAACTGGGATGGGGATGGGATGGGATGGGATGGGATAGGATGGGATGGGATGGGATGGGATGGGATGGGTGAGGAACCCCTGGGATCGGATGGGATGGGGATGGGGACGGGGACAGGATCAGGATCAGGGATGACGCTGAGGTCCATCCCACTGCCTGCCCCGCCAGCTGTGGGTGCAGGACCGCCTGCCCTTGGCCACGCTGAAGGACCATGGCACCAACCTGCAGACGGTCCAGCAGTTCATCAAGAAGAACCAGGTCAGCCCCCACACCATGGAGGGTGGGGACACACACTGATGACCCCCCCCCCCAATCCCCACCCCCTCTCCACCCACATCCCCACCAGAACCTCCGCCGGGAGATCCAGGTCCACCGACCTCGCGTGGACGAGGTGCTGGAACGTGCCGCAGCCGTTGCCTCCATCAAAAGCCCCGAAGCCGAAGGGGTCCGACGTCTCCTGGAGCGTTTGGGGACGATGTGGGGGGAGCTGCAGGAGCAGGCAGAGCGCAGGCAGCAAACCTTGGATGCCACCTACCAACTGGAGCAATACTACTTTGACGTGGCCGAGGTGGAGTCGTGGTTGGGCGAGCAAGAGCTGCTGTTGATGAGCGAGGAGAAGGGGAAGGTGCTGATGGGGGTGGCTTGTGGGAGGAAGAAATTTAAGACCCACCCCCAGCATCTCACCTCCCCAACATGTCCCCCCCTCCATCCAAGGATGAGCAGAGCACCCTACAACTCCTCAAGAAGCACCTCCTGACGGAGCAAACAGTGGAGAACTATGAGGAGACCATCGCCCAACTCTCTCGCCAATGCCGTGCTCTTCTAGAGTTGGGCCACCCTCAAAGGTGGGTTCAAGCCCCCAACACGAATCCCCCCTCGCCCTAAAATGCCGGGGTCCTTGGCGTTCACCGGGCGCTGTGTCCCTTGCCCAGCGAACAGGTCAGCAGGCGGCAGTCGCAGGTTGACCGGCTGTACGTGTCTCTGAAGGACCTGGTGGAGGAACGCAAGGCCAAGTTGGAGCAGCAATATTGGCTCTACCAGCTCAACCGCGAGGTGGACGAGCTGGAGCATTGGATCGCTGAGAAGGAGGTGGTGGCCGGCTCACCGGAGCTGGGACAGGACTTCGAGCATGTCACAGTGAGTTGGGGGATGCGCCAAGGAGGGTCTTGGCATTGTCTGTGCCCCGTGCCAAGGGTCCTGGAGTTGTCCCCATCCTGTGCTGAGGGTCCTGGTGAAGTCCCTCCCCTGGGTGAGGAGTCTTGTTGTGGTTCCTGCCCCATGCTGGGGGTCTTGTCATTATCCCTTCCCCATGCCAGAGGTCCTGGAGTTGTCCCCATCCTGTGCCTGGGGTCCTGGCATTGTTCCCGCCCCATGCCGGGGGTCTTGTTGTGGTCCCTGCCCCATGCTGTGGGTCCTGGGCACCATCAATGCCCCATGCCGGGGGTCCTGCCACCATCCTGGTCCTGGGCACCAGCAGTGCACCATGCTGGGGGTCCTGCCCCCATCCCTGCCTGGTACTGCCCACTCCTCACCCTTGCCCATCCCTGCCCATCTCAGCTACTCCAGGAGAAATTCCTGGAGTTTGCCAGCGAGACGGGCAGCGTTGGGCAGGAGAGGATTGCCGCCGTCAACCAAATGGTGGACGAATTGATTGACTACGGGCATGCTGATGCTGCCACCATTGCTGAATGGAAGGATGGGGTCAACGAAGCTTGGGCAGATCTTCTGGAGCTGATGGAGACCAGGGCACAGATGTTGGCAGCTTCCCATGAATTGCACAAGTTCTTCAATGATTGCAAAGAGGTTTTGGGGCAAATCGAGGAGAAAAGGCAACGCCTGCCTGAACTGGCAGCCCGTGAGGGCAGGACGTCGGCCGGAGCCTTGCAACGGGCATTGGGTGCCTTCGAGCACGATGTGGAGGTGTTGGTGACCCAAGTCCGGCAGCTACAAGAGGGTGCGGCACAGTTGAGGACCCTCTATGCCGGGGACAATGCCGAAGCCATCGCCGGGAGGGAGCAGGAGGTGCTACGGGCATGGAAGGAGCTCTTGGCGGCGTGTGAGGAGTGCCGGCTCCATGTCGCCAGCGTCGCTGATAAGATCCGCTTCGTCGGCACCGTGAGAGACCTTCTCGCCTGGATGGATGGTGTCCTCTGCCAGATCGGCGCTGGAGAGAAGCCCAGGTAGCGGGAGCTGTGGGCTGTGCCGAGGTCCTGTGTCCTGCGCTGGCCTCCAAGAACCACATTCTGGCCCATCTGTGGTGCCAAGGACCCATGTCCTGTCCCATCCATGAAGCCAAGGAATTGTGTCTTGTTCTATCTGGAGGACCAACGTCCTATCTGAATCCAGGGACCCATGTCACCAAAGACCCGTGTCCTGTTCCATCCTAAAGACACGTGTCCTGGCCCATCCATGATGCCAAGGACCCACGTCCTGTCCCACCCATGGGGCCAAGGACCCATGTCCTGTCCCACCTGGAGGACCCATCCCAAGGACTCATGTCCTATCCCATCCATGAAACCAAAGACATCCTGTTCCATCAAAGGATCCATGTCCTCTCCCATCCATGAAACCAAGGACCCGTCTCCTGTCCCATTCCTGGGGGGGGGGGGCCCATCCCTGTCCCCTCCTGCCCTCCCAGCCCCCATCCCCTCTCACAGGGACGTCTCCTCGGTGGAGCTGCTGATGAACGACCACCAAGGGCTCAAGAGCGAGATAGAAGCTCGCGGCAAGAGCATCGCCGCTTGCCTGGAGCTCGGCAAGAACCTCATCCTCAGCAAGAGCCCTGCAGCCGATGAGGTGCCCACAGTGGAGGGGGGGGGTGGACAGTCAGGCGGGGGTGGCTGCAACTATTGGGGGGGCCCCAACCCATCTCCTCCATCCCTGCAGATCAAAGCCCATGTGGAGAAGCTGCTTGCGAAGAAGAAGGAGATGATGGAGAAGTGGGACAAGCACTGGGAATGGCTGCAGCAGAGTGAGTCCTACCTGGGGGGGGTGGTGGAGGTGGTGGTGGTGGGGGTAATTTGGGGAGGGGGTCAGATCCTCCACCACCGCGGGGGTGGGATGCTCTTTGTGGGGGGTGCCGCCACGAGCACGTCCTTCCGTCCGCCCGTCCGTCTGTCCCATAGTGCTGGAGGTGCACCAGTTCGCCCAGGAGGCGGTGGTGGCCGACGCTTGGCTGACGGCCCAGGAGCCTTTGCTCAAGAGCCAAGAGCTGGGCAGCAGCGTGGACGAGGTGGAGCAGCTGATCCGGCGGCACGAGGCTTTCCGGAAGGCAGCCGCTGCTTGGGAGGAGAGGTTCAGTTCCCTGAGACGGCTCACCACGGTATGGGCACCTTGGGGGGGAGCTGATGTCACCCCCTGTCCCGTCCCCCCACCCCGGGGGCCACTGCAGCCACCGGCTCAGCATCCCCATTCCTGTACACATCTCCATCCTCATCTCCATCCCTGTTCCCATCCACATCCTTGTTCCCATCCCATCCCCATCTCCATCCCCATCCCATCCCCATCCCTGTCTCCATCCTCATCCTCATCTTCATCCCTACCTCACCTCCATTTCATCCCCATCCATGTCCCCATCCCATCCCATCCCCATCTCCATCATTTCCATCATCTCCATCATCTCCATCTCCATTATCTCCACCATCTCCATCTCCACTGGACCACACCCCATCCCTGCAGATCGAGAAACTGAAAGCAGAGCAGAACAAGCAGCCACCAACACCGCTCCTGAGCCGCAAATTTTTGGGGGAACCCCCAGGGGGGTCAACACCATCGCCGGGGGGGTCCGAGCGCCTGGAAAGCCGCCGGCTAGAGCCCCGCGTTGCCTATGTGCGCCATGAGCTCCGTCCTGAGCGCCTACAGCCCAAGCTTGACCGTGTCCAGGGACCTCCCGGGGATGGGGGTCCCGTGGGGGACCCAACCCCCCCTACCACCGCCGGTGAGACACCGGTGCCCCCCAGAACCGAAGAGCCTGGGGAGGCCAGGACAGGGCTGCTGGAACGGCGCCGGGAGCGGCGAGAGCGCCGGTTGGAACGGCAGGAATCCAGTGAACCGGAGCTGCCGCGGCACGACGGCAAGGGTGGCGGGTGAGCACGGGGACAGGGATGCTTGTGTCACCATCAGGTGGCCGGGACTGACGTGACCCCCCCAAATCTCTGCCAACAGCAAAGCCACCCTGGCTGACATCGTGGAGCAGCTGCAGGAGAAGGAGGCGGGTGGCCCCTTGCCGGCTCCAGTGAGTCCCCTTGGCATCCCCTTGGCATCATATTGATGTCCCCTTGGCAACCCCTTGGTTTCCCCTTGGCATCCCCTTGGTGTCTCCTTGGTATCTACTTGGCATCTACTTGGTGTCCCCTTGAAGTCTCCTTGGTTTTTCCTTGACATCACCTTGGCATCCCCTTGGTGTCCCCTTGGCATCATATTGGTGTCCCCTCAGTTTCCCCTGGCATTCCCTTGGCGTCTCCTTGGTGTCCCCTTGGTGTCTCCTTGGCTTTCCCTTTGTGTCTCCTTGACATCTACTTGGCATCACCTTGAAGTCCCCTTGGTATTTCCTTGGCATCACCTCGGTGTGCCCTTGGCATCCCCTTGGAGCCCCCTTGGTGTCCCCTCAGCGTCCCTTTAGTGTGTCCTTGGCATTTCCTTGGCATCCCCTTGGCACCTCCTTGCCTTCAACTTGGCATCCCCTTGGCATCGCATTGGTGTCCCCTTGGCATCCCTTCAACATCCCCTTGGTGTCCTCTTAAGAATACCCTTGGTGTCCCCTTGATATTGCCTTGGCGTCATATTGGTGTCTCCTTGGTGTCCTCCTGGCATCTCCTTCATGTCCCCTCAGTGTCCCCTTGGCTTCTCCTTGGTGTCCCCTTGGCATCTCCTTCACATCCCCTCAACGTCCCCTTGGCATCCCCACCTCGGGGGGCCACCGGGAGCCACGTCCCAATGCCCATCACCCCCCCCTCCAGCCCCGGGAGCGGGAGTCCCCCGCCCGCCTGCCCACCGGCCCAGAGGCATTGCCGGAGAGAATGCCGCGACCCGACCGACCCCGCGCCCGCGACCGCCCCAAACCCCGCCGACGTCCACGACCCAAAGACCCTGCTCAGGGTCCGGGGGAGACGCGGAGGTCGCGGTCAGCCCCGGCACAGGGCAGCGCCCCGCCGCCCCCGCCACCCCCCACCCACACGGTGCAGCACGAGGGCTTCCTCTTCCGCAAGCACGAGCTTGATGGACCCAACAAGAAGGCATCCAACAGGTTGGTGTGGGACAATGGGGGGGGGGGAGGTGGGGTGGCGGTCTGCAAGGGAAGGGGGTGCACCAGAGGTTGGGGGGGGTCCGTCAATAGTGAAGGTTCACCAGGATCAATCAAGGGACAACATACACCAGGATTTGGGGGGTCTCTCAGGACAGAGGTTGCACCAGCTTTTGGGGATCCATCATGGAGAGGGTTCACCATGACTTGGAGGGTCATTCAGCTGACATCATGCAGCAGGGTTTGGGGTGTCCATCAATGGAGAGGGTTCACCAGGGCTTGGGGTGTCCATCGATGGTGAAGGTTCACAAGGGTTTGGGGTGTCCATCAATGGAGAGGGTTCACCAGGGCTTGGGGTGTCCATCGATGGTGAAGGTTCACAAGGGTTTGGGGTGTCCATCAATGGAGAGGGTTCACCAGGGTTTGGAGGTCCATCCATGCAGTGGGTGCCCCCGAGCTTGGGTGATCCCCACCACCCAAACCCACCAGCAGTGTTGGGTCACCTGCTGATGCCACCACCCCACCCATCCCACCCCTCCACCGTGTCCCCCACCTTGACCAGATCTTGGGTGAACCTCTACTGCGTCCTGAGCAAGGGTGACCTGGGCTTCTACAAGGATGCCAAGGGTCAAGCGACGGGCAGCACTCACGGTGGTGAACCCCTCCTCAACCTCCACCACTCCACCAGCGAGGTGGCCAACGACTACAAGAAAAAGAAGAACGTCTTCAAGCTCAAGTACGTCGGGGTGCTCGTGGGTTGGGGGGGGGGGGTCCCCCAAATTCCTGGGGTTGGGTTGGGGGGTCCCCCCAAATTCCTGGGGTTGGTTGGGTGACGTTGTTGGGTGGGTGTCGTTGAGTAGGTTCTTCTCTTGTAGGACCAGCGACGGGAGCGAGTTCCTCCTGCAAGCCAAGGATGAGGTGGGGGTCTACAGGGGGGGTTGGGGGTGGTCGTGGAGATTTTGGGGGGGGGGCCTGGTGGTGGTTTTGGGGTGTCCCTCCCTCAGGAAGACATGCGGGGGTGGCTGAGGGCGCTGGCCGCCTGCGCCCAGGAGCACGCCGAGGTGGCGCGGTGGAGCCAAGCTCTTCTCACCACCTCCTCCACTGACGAGGGCCTCCCCCGGCGGGAGGGCGACCGCCGCTCCAGCACCTCGGGGAGACGGAAGTGACACCCCCCCCC
>NW_010972663.1:272920-273522 GCF_000737465.1 Haliaeetus leucocephalus
GGGGCCTGGGGGGGAACGGGCTTTGCGCACCCTGTCCCTCCCCGTCCCGCCACTCAGTGATGCTGCTGGGCCTTTAAGATGGGGCGGGATCAGGACAAAAATCCCCCCCTCTGCCTGAGTGACACCGCGTTCGGCCAATGGGCGTGCAGGCTCTGCGCGGGCCGGACGAAACCCAGCAGCGGGGCGGGGCGGGAGGGTGCGGCCGCGGGGAGGGGTCTCTTCGGACGAACCAATAGCGAGCAGCGGAGGGAGGGGCGCTAGCACGGATGACCAATAAGAATTCCGGAGGCGGTGGCGCCGGGCGGAAGCGGTAGTGCTGGGTGACCATGGCGGCATCGGGCGGGGCGGCGCGGCCCGGGGCGGAGGTCGTGCAGCTCAACGTGGGCGGCAAGAGGCGCGTGGGCCCGGTCCCACGGGACCCCCGGGACCCCCCCGGTCCCCTCCGCTTCCCCCCGGTTCCCCCCAGGCTCTCCTTGTCTTCCCGTCTTCCTCCTTCCGGGTCCCCCCCCTCCGGTGTCCCCGCCTCAGTCTTCCGGGTCCCCCTGCTTTCCCTTCCTCCCCCCCCTTCCCCATCCCCCGGCACTTTGGGGTCCCCCCCGGTT
>NW_010972663.1:273532-276663 GCF_000737465.1 Haliaeetus leucocephalus
ATTTCTCCTCCTGGCCTCCCCCAACAGTCTTACCAGCCAAACGCCGTAACCGGCACAGTGTGGCGGGGCCACAGATTGCTACCCGTTTACCGGCGACGACCGACAGAGCCCCTGTGCGACGCAGTAACACCATGCCCCCCAATTTGGGTAACGCTGGTTTATTGGGGCGCTTGTTGGAAGACCGAACCCTTGCCGCCGGTAAGGATGGTACAACCGGGTAGTTTCTCCGATTCTAAACCATCGTGGCACAAGCTTTACCGCCTGTTTTTTTTCCCCTTAGCGAGCGAACCGGGAGCGGTACGGATCGTCTGCGGGCATCACAACTGGATTGCGGTGGCTTACGCCCAGTTCCTTGTCTGCTATAGGTAAACTGGTGGGGGGACCAGGGACCCCCGTCTTGTGCCAGCAGTGTCCTCAAGCCCTGCCCCATGCCCTGCCATCTTCTCCTGTTTGTCCCCAGGATGAAGGAGACGTCGGGGTGGCAGCAAGTCTTCTCCAGTCCCCGCTTGGACTGGGTGATCGAACGGGTGGCCCTCAACGCCAAGGTGCTTGGCGGAGCTTTGGGTGACCACGACAAGATGGTGGCGGTGGCGTCTTGCAGTGAGATCATCCTCTGGGCCCTGCAAGCTGACGGCAATGGCAGCGAGATCGGTGAGAAACCATCCCTGACCCTTCCACCGACTCGATCCTGCAGGATTTTGGCAGGATCTGGTCTCCTTGGCTTCTTTCTGGATGTATTCTCCTCACCCAGGCGTCTTCCACCTGGGAGTGCCGGTGGAAGCCCTCTTCTTCGTGGGGAACCAACTCATCGCCACTAGCCACACTGGCAAAATCGGCGTCTGGAACGCTGTCACCAAGCACTGGCAGGTGAGCACGGGTACCACCGTCACTGGTTTGTCCTCAGATTGTCCCCAAAACTCCTTTCCCATCCCTCCTGCAGATCCAGGACGTTGTCCCCATCAACAGCTACGACGCTGCTGGCACCTTCCTCCTCCTCGGTTGCAACAACGGCTCCATCTACTATGTGGGTGAGTGCCGATGATGCGGCTCTAACCGCCCCGGCCCGTGGCAATGCTGCCGCCATCACCGTCCCTCTGTGTGTCCCCCCTCTGCCCCCAGACGTTCAGAAGTTCCCCCTGCGCATGAAGGACAACGATCTGCTGGTGACAGAGCTTTACCGTGACCCCACTGAAGATGCTGTCACTGCCCTCAGTGTCTACCTCACCCCCAAGACCAGTAAGAGCTCCTGCTGCCCACGTTTGGGGGGGCTCCTCACCCCACTGGTTTGCTACTGGGATGAACTGGGAGGGCTTTGGGATCATTTTGAGGGCGGGCGTCGTGTCCGTAGGTGACAGCGGGAACTGGATTGAGATTGCCTACGGCACCAGCTCCGGTGTAGTACGGGTCATCGTGCAGCACCCTGAAACGGTGGGCTCCGGTCCTCAACTCTTCCAAACCTTCACCGTACACCGCAGCCCCGTCACCAAAATCATGCTTTCGGAGAAACACCTCATCTCCGGTGAGCACTGGGTGAGGAAAACACTGCCGGGTGAGGAAATCACTGGCGTTTGCTGCTCATCCACCCTCCATTTTCCCAGTTTGTGCCGACAACAACCATGTCCGGACCTGGACAGTGACTCGTTTCCGTGGGATGATTTCTACCCAACCTGGCTCGACGCCGTTGGCTTCCTTCAAAATCCTCTCCCTGGATGATCTTGACGGTCCTGCTGGCTGCGGCTCTGGCACCGATATTGGTAAAAGAGCGCCGGGTTCGGCAGTGAGGTGGGACAATGGCACAGGATGGGCACAGAGCCATGGGTTTTTACCGGCAGGACCTTTCGGCGAACGGGACGAGCAGCAGGTCTTCATCCAAAGAGTGGTGCCGGATGCATGTCAGGTCTTCGTCCGGCTTTCCTCCACCGGTAAAAGGTGAGCGCTGGCAGTTTTGCCACCAGCGAAGGAAAAATTGGAGTGCTGAGGGGGATCATGGAGTGTCATCCCCCGCCCCCCAGGATCTGCGAGGTGCGTTCGGTCGACGCCGCAGCCATCACCGCCTTCACCGTCCACGAGTGCGAAGGCTCCAGCCGGATCGGTTCCCGCCCGCGCCGTTACCTCTTCACTGGCCACGCCAACGGCAGCGTCCAGATGTGGGACCTCACCACCGCCATGGAGATGTTGGGGAAGCCCCCAGGTAAGTGCTGGAGTGGGGGGGGGGGGGGGTGGAATTTTGGCGTGCAACCCCTTTCCCAAAAAAAGCCCAATCCTCACCCTTCACTCCACAGAAGCCGGTGGTTTGACGGAAGAGGAGCTGTTACGGCAACTGGATCAATGCGATTTGGCATTAACTGGACCCCCCGGGCCCCCCCGGACCCCCAACCCCAGGGAGGCGACCCCCCCAGGCCCCCCCCCCCAATCTCCCCTTCTCCCTCCTCCCCCCAGGTTTAGGTTTTTGGGGGTTGCCCACCGTATTCCCCCCCCATTTTTTCTTTGCAGCCTTCGGTCGCCAGGGCCCAGCCGGGTGGATACGCCGACCCCTTCCCCCCCACTGCCGAAACACCGCGGGGAACCCCTGGGTATCCCCCCCCAACCCCGTTATCGGGGGGCAGAGGGAGACCCTCCCTTTTCCGGGGGTCCCCGAGGAGGGGGCAGTTTTGTGGAGCGCTGCCAGGAACTAGCCCAACGCCTCGGCCCCCCCGAGAACCCCGAACCCCCCCGTTTTGGGGGGAAAAGCAAAATCCTCCGACCCCCACCTCCACGTCGACCCCCCAGTTCCGGACCCCCCCCTACGGCTCCCAGGACTGTGCCCCCTCCCCCCGGGCCTGTCCCTGCCCCCCCTGCAACTGCTGACGCTCTCCCCATTGTCCCATTGGCGACCCCCAAATCTCGGCTCAATGAGACATCGTTTTGAGGGGGGCAGGATCCCCCCCACCATGTGCCTTCACTTTGGGGGGACACTGCTGTTGTCTGTGTCCCTCCCTCAGATTTTGGGGAGGGGGGCACAGAGGAAGGCCCCCCCCACCATGCCAAAGCGCTGTGGTTTTCGGGGTTCCCCTTCCATACACCCCTTTTTGCCTCTGCTTCGTGCCCTGTGGTTTTTTTGGGGGTCCTGCCCCCCCCAGCGGTGTCTTGGG
>NW_010972663.1:276718-277414 GCF_000737465.1 Haliaeetus leucocephalus
ATAGCTCAGCCCCCCTCCATAGCCCAGCCCTATAGCTCACCCTCCCCCTCACCCCCCCAGCTCCCCGTGCCCCTGAGTAGGTGGTGGGGGAAAGGGGGGCCCCACCAGGTATGGGGACACGCACACGTATGTGCACACACCGGGCAGGGCATGGCTGGCACATGTGCATGCACGGCACGGACATGCAGTGTCAGCTGTGGGCACGCAGCATCACACATGCGTGGGGCGTGCGTGGAGCCTCGGATGCGTGCACACATGTACACGGCTTCACGTGCGCATGTGCCTATGGCCTCACACGTGTGGAACCTCACACGCGTGCACACAGCAGTATCTATTTGCACATGGCATCAGACACATGCACGCAGCCTTGCACACGTGCGTGCAGCTCTACACGCTTGCATGTAGTTTCACACGTGCATATAGCCTCACGTGTGCGCACACAGCCTCACACACGTGCACATGCTTTCACGTGTGTATGCCACGTCTCATGCTTGCACACAGTGTCACATGCATGCACGCAGCCTCATGTGTGTGCGTGCAGCCTCACACACTTGCACGCAGCCTGACACATGTACAGAACCTCACATGTGTGTTTGCAGCCTGACGTGTGCATACAGCCTCACATGTATGTTCACGCCCTGACACGGGTGTGCAGAGCCTCACGTGTATATTCCTGGCAGCTGCTGCTAGAAAAAT
>NW_010972663.1:277514-278645 GCF_000737465.1 Haliaeetus leucocephalus
CCCCCCCCAGTGCACCCAGGCTGAGCCCAACCTGGGGGTCTTAGGGGGGGGTGTCCCCCAAAACCCTCTCCCATTCCTTCCTGAGGACCCGCTCCCTCCCACTTGGGGGGGGGGGGGGGAAGGGGGGGGGGGGCCGGGGGGGGGGGGGGGGGGGGGCCCCATCCCACCCACGCAGCGCCATGAGCTCATCGGCCCCGGCGGATCCTGCTTGGAAAACGTCGGGAATTTGGAAAAATAAACATTGGGGCCCCAAGAAAAAAAAAAAAATTGGAACCTGGACCCATGGGTGCTCGCCCGGACCCCTGGGTCCCCTTTCCTTGGATATTTGGGCTCTCCTGGATGGATCTGGGGGACAGACACCACCTTCCCAATTATCATTACACCCCCCCATTTTAATGGAATGGGGACCCAGGCATCCGGGTGCTGCCCCCCACTCTTTTTTTTAGACCACCCACCACTGCGCTAGCATCGTCACCCAGATTTATTTGGGGGGGGTGATGTCCTGATATTGGGGTGTCGTGTGCCCCCCCCAACCCCCCCCCACCTTGCCTTGCAGTTGTCTGCCCGCTGCTGTGCCAGAACGGGGGGGTCTGCGCTCGCCCCGATAGCTGCGTGTGCCCCCCTGAATTTACCGGCAAGTTCTGTCACCTCCCCGCTAACGGCACGTGGGGGGGCGGGGGGGTCCCCCAAAATCCGGGGGGGCCCCAAGCTCTCACCCAATCCGTCTACACCCTACCCTTGGCCAACTATCGGGAGGAAGAGGATGGTGAGGACCCCCCCAACGTCACTGCTAATGTGGGGGAGAGGGGGGTAAATGGGTGCTGCGTGTCCCCCCCCCCGCACCCATAGCACCCCCCCCAGCACCCATAAACCCCCCCTCAGGTGCCCAGTCCATGGTGAGCATCCACGTGCAACACCCGCCCGAAGCCTCGGTCACCATCCATCAAGTAGAACGGGTGCGGGGGGGGGATGAGACCCCTGCAGCACCCACAGCCCCCCCAGTACCCAGAGCCCCTCGCCCGGCACCCCTCTACCGTGTCCTGGCGCAGAGCAGCCCCCGGGTGCCCCCCGGTGAGGAGGGGGCCGGGTACGGATACTGCTTCCGACAGCTGCGCGGGGGAGAGGTGAGAC
>NW_010972663.1:279451-280284 GCF_000737465.1 Haliaeetus leucocephalus
TGGAATTGGGAATGTGGATGGATTGGGGTGGGATGGGACTGGGAAAAGGGTGGGGATGGGAATAGGGTGGGATTGGGAATGGGGATGGGGTGGGATTGCGAATGTGGATGGGATTGGGAATGGGATTGGGATGAGGATGAGCATGGGATGGGATTGGGATTGGGAATGGGCTGGGGATGGGATGGAATTGGGATGGGGAGGGGATTAGGATGAGGATGAGGATGGGGATGGGCTGGGGTGGGAATGGCATTGGCATTGGCATTGGCAATGGGATTGGGATAGGGATGGGGTGGCTGGCTCTCCCAGGCACTCACCCCCCGCTGTGTCCTCATCCCTGTGTCCCCCCCCAGCCCACCAGGTGATCTCGGAAGCGCGGGGACCCTGTTACCGTGTCCTGCGGGAAGGACGCTGCGCCCTCCCCACCCTCCGCAACATCACCCGCCAGATCTGCTGCTGCAGCCGGGTGGGCAAAGCCTGGGGGGCTGGCTGCCACCGCTGCCCCCCCTTTGGCTCTGGTGAGACACCCCCCCCCAACACCCACCCTCCCACGGGATACCTGGGTCCCCTCCCAGTACCCTGCATCCCTAGGGATGCTCCGAGGATGCTCGGGTGCTGCTCCTTGGGCGGGGGTGGGGTGCAGATTTGGGGGGGTGACACCCCCCCCAAATTTTCACACCCTGCCCCCCATCACAGAGGGGTTCAAGGAGATCTGCCCGGCCGGTCCCGGTTACCATTACTCCGCTTCCGACCTTCGCTACAACACCCGTTACCTGGGGCAGGATCTGGCCCGCGTCCCCCTCGGACGTCCCCGCGTTGTCACCGCTGCCCCCCCC
>NW_010972663.1:281148-287431 GCF_000737465.1 Haliaeetus leucocephalus
GCAGGGTTCCACACATGCTCCGTTGCACCTACGTGCGTGGTCTCACACGTGCAGAGTTGCATGCATGCACAAGCAGGTGCATGCGTGGGTGCACCCCCATACAGTTGCACATGCGTGCGTGCTTGCACACACACACCATTGCATACAAGGAGAGACTACATGGTTGCACACGTGCACTGTTGCACGTGCCTGTGTGGTTTCACTCTTGCACAGCTGCACAAATGCACAGTTGCGCATGCAAACACGCACGGTTGTGTGCACGCCGAGCTGCACACATGCACAGTTGCACACAGGGCTGCAGGCGTGTGGGGTTGCACCCACGTGCGTGCATGCACGCGGCCTTGCACGTGTGCGCAGTTGCAAGCATGCACCGTTGCACATATGCACTCCATGGTGCTTGCACGAGCGTGCGCGGTTGCACGCGCAAGTGCCTAGGCCCCCCCACCCCCCGTCGCCGTTACCCCCCGCCTTTTGCAGCAGCCGTCGGCAGCGTCTGCGAGAGGAACCCCCAGATCTGCGGCCCCGGGCGCTGCGTCCCCCGTCAGGGCGGCTACACCTGCCTCTGCCACCCCGGCTTCTGGCTCAGCACCCAGGGCACCCACTGCATCGGTGAGGGCAGTGGGGGGGGGAGTGTGTGTGGGGGGAGCTCCAGGCTGATGGGGACACGATGGGCCCTGTCCATCCGTCTGTCCGTGCAGCCACCCACCTCTACGTGCACCCACCTCTCCTGTCTAGCTCTCTGGGCACCCATCCATCGCTCCATGCGCCCACCCATCCCCCTGGGCACCCACTCACTGCCCCCCCCCATCCCTCTGGGCACCAACCTCTCCATGCACCCATCTGTTTCTCAACGCACTCACTTCTCCCGTCTATCTCCCCATACACCCACCCATCTCCCCAGGCACCCACCCATCTCTCCATGCACCCATTGCTCCATGCACCCACCCATCCTTCGGAGCACCCATCTCGCCATGCACCCACCTCTCCATGCACCCATCTATTTCTCAGTGCACCCACCTTTCCATGCACCACCCATCCCTCTGAGCACCCACCTTTCCAAACTCCCACCTCTCCACGCACCCACCTTTCCATCTCTCCACGCACCCACCCATCTCTCCATGCACCCATTGCTCCGTGAACCCCCCCATCCCTCTGAGCACCCATCTCTCCATGCATGCACCCACCTCTCCATGCACCCATCTCTCCTATCCACCTCTCCGTGCACCCACCCCTCCTTGCACCCACCCACCCACCCTGTGCTCTCCCCAGACGTGGACGAGTGTCGGCGCAGCCCCCGGCCCTGCCCCAATGGTCGCTGTGAGAATTCGGTGGGGAGTTACCGTTGCCTCTGCTCCCCCGGCTACCGCCCCAGTGCCGCTGGCACTGACTGCCAAGGTCAGTGGGGACCCTGGGTGCCACCCACCTGGACGCCAGGGTCCTTGGGTGGCCTGAACCTGGCCCGTGTCCCTGCAGATGTGGATGAGTGTGCCCAAAGCCCCCCACCCTGCACCCATGGGCGTTGCGAGAACCTGCCCGGTGGTTACCGTTGCACCTGCCCCGCTGGCTACCGGGGGACGGCGCCGGATGAGCCCTGCCAGGGTGAGTGGGGGGACGGGGGGGGACAGGTCTGTGCCATGATGGGGGGTCGCCGTGGTGTGGGGTCACCATGCCATGGTGTCAACGTTCCTTGGGATTGCCCTACCATAGGGTCATGGTGCCATGGGGTCAACGTTCCTTGGGATCGCCCTACCATAGGATCATGGTGCCATGGGCTCACCATGAGATGAGGTCACTGTGCCATGAGGTCATCATTCCATGGGGTCTCCGTGCCCTGGGGTCATCAAGCCATAGGGTGACTGTGCCGTAGGGTTACCATGCTATGGGATCACCGTGCCATGGGGTCACCATGCCATGTTCTCCCGGTGCAATGAGTTCACCATGCCATAGGTTCGATATGTCATAGGGTCACCATCCCATGGGGGTCAGCAGTCTTTGGGGACACTGGCCCATGGGCTCACCATGCCAAGGGGACACCATGCCACAGGGTCACCATGCCGTGGTGTCCAGGTGCAATGGAGTCACCATGCCATGGGGTCACCTTGCCATGATCTCCGCATGCAATGAGGTCACCATGCCATGGGGTTACCATGTCTCAGGGTCATCATGCCATGGTCTCCCTGTGCAATGAGGTCACCATGTCTTGGGGGTCATCATGTCATAGGATCACCGTGCCATGAACTCACTATGCCATGGGCTCACCATACCAAGGTCTCCCTGTGCCATGGGCTCACCTTCCCGTGGTCTCCCTATGCCACGGTCTCCCTATGCCATGAGATCAACGTGCCATGGGGTCACCACACCACAGGCTCACCGTGCCAGTACCCCAACCTCTCCATCCCACACAGATATCGATGAGTGCGAGAACCACCTTGCTTGCCCTGGCCAAGAGTGCATCAACACCCCGGGCTCCTTCCAGTGCCAGCCCTGCCGTGAGGGCTTCCAGCTCCACCGCAGCCGCTGTGCAGGTACCCTCACCCCGTCCCCCCTGCAAGGAGCACCCCAAAATCCTACCCGAGACCCCTCCGTAACCCTTTTGCCCCCCCAGATGTGGATGAGTGCACAGTGGGTTCCCCCTGTGGTCCCCACGGCCGCTGCACCAACACGGAGGGCTCCTTCCTCTGCGAGTGCCAGCGCGGTTACCGGGTGGGCGCCGGCGGTGGTCCATGCGCAGGTGAGTGGGGACCCTCGCAGCATCACCACATGTCTCCCCCCACCACTGTCGCCTGCCCTGACAGCGTGGCATGCCCACAGACGTCAATGAGTGCCTGGAGGGCGACTTCTGCTTCCCCCACGGCGAGTGCCTCAACACCGAGGGCTCCTACACCTGCCTCTGTGCCCAGGGCTACACCAGCACCCCCCAGGGCACCGCCTGTGCTGGTGGGTGACACCCGCACCCCCCCCCGCCTCTGCCCAACATGCTTACCGTGCCCGTCATGGTCCCCATACCCATCCCAGTCCCTCTGCCCATCCCAGTCCCTGTGCCAGTCATAGTCCCCATGCCCATCCTGGTCCCCTGTGCCCCTCGTAGTCCCTGTGCCCACCGTGAGGTACCTATGGCCATCCCGGTCCCCATGTCCAATGCCCATTCCGCTCCCCATGCCCACCCCAGTCCCCATGCCCATCCTGGTCTCTTGTATGCATCCCAGTCCCCATGTCCCCATACCTATCCCAGTCCCTGTGCCCATCCCAGTCCCCATGTCCCCACACCCTTACCGGTCCCCGTGTCCCTATACCCATCCTGGTCCCCATACCTGTCCCCATGCCAAATCCCAGTCCTCATGTCCCTATACCCATACTGGTCCCCACACCTGTCCCAGTCCCCATCTTCCCATGCCCATCCTAGTCCCTGTGCCCATCCCAGTGCCCATGTCTCCATACCCATCCTGGTCCCCATCCCAGTCCCCATGTCTCCATACCCATCCAGGTCTGCATACCTGTCCCAGTCCCCATGTCCCCATGCCCATCCCAGTCCCTGTGCCCATCCCAGTCCCCACGCCCCTCCTGGTCCCCATGTCCCCATACCCATCCTGGTCCCCATCCCAGTCCCCATGTCCTCATGCTCATCCCAGTCCCCGTGCCCACCGCGGTTCTCCTCATGCCCCCCATCACCCCATGTCCCCCCCCGGCAGACGTGGATGAGTGCCAGCGCGGGGGTGTCTGCGAGGGCGGCCGCTGTGCCAACACCGACGGCTCCTTCGAATGTCACTGCCCGGCGGGTTTCCGCACTGACGCCGACAAGGCCCTGTGCCAGGGTGAGGGGCTGCAGCTGTCCCCAGGGAGGGACTGGTATCCCCCCCAAGGGGCTGGCATCGAGGGTGGCTTGTCCCCGCAGACGTGGACGAGTGCCAGGAGTATGGTGCCAGCCTCTGTGGTGCCCAGCGCTGCGACAACATCCCCGGTTCCTACCGCTGCGTCACCGACTGCCAGCCCGGCTACCGCGCCGGTGACGGCGGGGACTGTGTCGGTGAGTGCCGGGGTGGTACTGGGATGGACATGGGCAGTGAGACGGGCATGGGCACGAGGGTGGGCATGGGGACTGGGATGGGGACTGGGGTGGGCATGGGGACCGGGATGGACGTGGGGACTGGGATGGGCACTGGGACTGGGATGGGCATGGGGACCAAGGTGGACATGGGGCTGCTCCTGGCCTGGAGCCGGGGCATCCCCGGTGTCCCCAGCCTGCCGTGCCCCCCGGCTGGCCCTGGGGTGTCCCCCCTGTCCCCGCAGACGTGGACGAGTGCCAGGAGTACGGTGCCAGCCTCTGCGGTGCCCAACGCTGCGACAACATCCCCGGTTCCTACCGCTGCGTCACCGACTGCCAGCCTGGCTACCGGCTTGGTGATGGCGGGGACTGCGTCGGTGAGTGCCAGGGTGGGCAGCACTGGGGGCGTTAGGGGACCATGCCATAGGGGATGGGGACACCGTGCCATGGGGCTCAGAGGGGCAGAGGAACCATGCGATGGGGCGCAAGGTTGCAGAAGAACCATGGGGGACAGCAAGGACCATGCCATGTCATGGGATAGAGTACAAGGAGGTCCATGCCGTGGGGCACATCGAGCCCCATGCTGCGGGGCACAGGGCTACCGAGGGCCAACCCCACGCTGCGCAGAGACGCAGAAGCCCAACACCAGGGTGGGCTCAGCACCACGCTAGGGTTGTGGGGTCACCCACCACAGACCATCCGTCCAAAAAACATTCCCACCCCCTTTCTCAGATGTGGACGAATGTTCCAACGGGACCTTGTGCGGAGCCCACGCCACCTGCCACAACCTCCCCGGCTCCTTCCAGTGTGCCTGCGACCCGGGCTACGAAACCGCCCGCCATGGCCACCACTGCGTGGGTACGGCCGGGGGACCTGGGTCAGGGTTGACGATGACACCTGGGGACCCCCTCCCCCGCCCCAATCTAATCTCGTTTCCTGCAGATGTGGATGAATGCGAGACGTTACGGGGGGTCTGCGGGGCTGAACGCTGCGAGAACGTCGAAGGCTCCTTCCTCTGCCTCTGCCCCGACAGCCGGGATGAATTTGACCCTGTGACGGGGCGTTGTGTCCCCCCTCCTGCCCCCCAAACCCCTCCCCAGCCCCCCGGCATGGCCGCCTGTTTCAGCAAAGCTTGTGGGGTGCTGGCACCCAACGTCACCCAGCAGCAATGCTGCTGCAGCCTGGGCTGGGCTTGGGGCACCCAATGCCCTGCCCAGCCCTGCCCGACCCCCGGCACCGGTAGGACCCCCCTGGACCCCCTCCTCAACACCCCAAAGCCCCGCCACCCCCCTGGGGTCCAGCCCCCTCAGTTGGGGTGTTCAGCCCTTGGCGTGGGCGTGCTGGCGGTGTCATGGGTTTGGGGCGGGGGCAGGAGGGGGTGCGTGGGCAGGGATTGGGGTGCGTGGGCAGGGGATGGGGTGTACGGGCAGGGATCAGGGTGTACAGGCAGAGGAGAGGGTGTACAGGCAGGGGGGGGGGGGTATGGGCAGGACCCATCTTGGTGACCACATCGTCTGTCCCCCCCCCAAGACGATCACCTTGCCATCTGCCCGCATGGGCACGGCCGAGCCCCCACCGGCCCCCAAGACTCGCCGGCAGGTGAGTGCTCCCCCCAACCGGGCCTGGTGCCCACTGGGTTACCCCCCTCTCTTTGGGGACCCCCTGACACTGCCCGTACCCCCCAGATGTGGACGAGTGCCAGCTCTTTGGGCCCCAGCTCTGCCGGGGGGGGGTTTGCCTCAATGCCTCCCCCGGCTTCAGCTGCTATTGCCCCAGCGGCTACTACTATGAGCAGGAGCACCTGCAGTGCGTGGGTGAGACCCCCCCCCCTCCTGCCTGCACCCCTGCCTGCACCCCAATCCCTGCCTGCACCCTGACCTCTGACTACCTGCCTGCACCCCAGTTCCTGCCTGCATCCCCAATCCCTGCCTTCACCCTCACCTCTCCCTGCACCCTGACCCCCTGCCTGCACCCCAATCCCTGCCTGCACCCCAATTCCTGCCTGCATCCCCAATCCCTGCCTTCACTCTCACCTCTGCCTGCAACCTGACCCCCTGCCTGCACCCCAATCCCTGCCTGCACCCTGACCCCTTTCGTGCACCCTGACCCCCTGCCTGCCCCCCCTGCCTAACCCTCTGCCCCTCTCCCCCCCCCAGATAACGACGAGTGCGGGGCAGAGGAGGCAGAGCCCTGCCTGGGGGGTCGTTGCGTCAACACGGTGGGCTCCTACTATTGTTCCTG
>NW_010972663.1:288664-289274 GCF_000737465.1 Haliaeetus leucocephalus
GGCCCTATATTTATTGTGTGTATATATATATATTTTATATATATATATAGGATCCGGGATTTGATGGGGGGGGGTCCATCCTGCCCCCCACCCGGACCATGGGGGAACACCCATGGGTGCCCTTGCTGGCACCTGGTTCTGTGTCGTTCCCCCCCCACCCCCGTGTCGGGGTGCTGTGGTAAAGCATCCCGGGGGGGGCCGGGGAGTGGGTCAGTTTGGGGATACCCCCCCCACCACTTTTACAGAATAAAGGTTTTCTATAAAATGAGGGTGCTTGGGGGGTGGTTTTCATCCCCGCCCCACCCATTTTGGGGGTGACTGGAGGGGGTATTTGGGTCCAGGCAGGACCCTCCCCAACCCCCCAGGGGTGCTGGGACCCTGTGGGGCTGAGTCCCATATGGTGCTGGTGCCCCCCCCATGCCCCCAGGCCCCCCCCTGCCATGGGATTGGGAAGTCCTCATGGGATTGCCCCCCCCCTTGACACCCCAAAAATGTCAATGTTTTCATCGGAAACCACCCCAGACACCTGGGTCCTCACTGCCCCCCCTGCCCCTGCCCCCCAAACCATGGGGTGAACACAGTGAAACCAACCTGCTTTAGGCACCCTTTT
>NW_010972663.1:289292-290090 GCF_000737465.1 Haliaeetus leucocephalus
CCCCGGTGTCCCCCATCCCCACCCAGGAATGCCACCGACGCTACCCATTGATGGATCCCCCCCCACCTCGGTCCCCCCCGGCTGGTTTCTCCTCATCCCTTGTCCCCTCCAATAACTCGGCGGCTTCATCCGGTGCTGAGATGCCGCCAGCGATGCCGGTGATGCCGTGGAGCTCGGCCAACCGATGGAAGGTCTGCGCCAACAGCAGGACACCCGTCAACCCCAGCAGCAGATACGCTGGTGGTGGTGGGACAAGACATCAAGAACCCAGCCTCAACCCATCCAAGACCTCCAATTTTGGGGCGGGGGGAGTCCAACCCCCCCCAGTTCTACTCACCGGCTACGGCTACTTGGTAGAGTTGCCTCAACGGTTGACCCGGTTGCTCGGCCGGCACGAGATCCCCCAACCCAATGGTGCAAAGAGAGATCATGCAGAAGTAGACGGCGTCCAAGTAGGTCCAAGTACCTTCAAGGACGTAGAACCCGGTGGCGGGGAGAAGCACCAAGACCCCCGAGGTGATGCCCACCAAGAAGACGAAGTGGATGTGGGCGGCCCCACGCCGGCTGTAGCCCCATCGCACCTGTAGGTACAACCGGGGACGGTGGACCAAGGGCACTGTCAACCGTCGGACGGCTGCCGTCAGCGTCAACATGGTGATGGGGACGCCCACCACGGCGTAGGCCATGCAGAAGGCTTTGCCGGTTGCCGAGAGGGGGGCCACTGAGCCATAGCCTGTTGCAGGGGGGAGGAAGAGGGAGGGGTTAATGGGGTGCCCCCCACCCCTCAACCCAGAGCTG
>NW_010972663.1:291323-293046 GCF_000737465.1 Haliaeetus leucocephalus
AACTGGGTTGACCAGTACCAGGGTGCTCAGTACTGGGGGGCAACTGGGGTGACCAGTACCAGGGTGCTCAGTACTGGGGGGCAACTGGGGTGACCAGTAATGGGGGGCAACTGGGGGAGTGGGGTGACCAGTACTGGGGGGGGTAACTGGGGTGCTCAGTACTGGGAGGCAACTGGGGTGCCCAGTATTAGAGTGCTCAGTCCTGGGGGGCAACTGGGGTGACCAGTAATGGGGACAACTGGGGGACTGGGGTGCAACTGGGGTGCTCAGTACTGGGGTACAACTGGGGTGACTGGTACTGGGAGGGTAACTGGGGTGCCCACTACCAGGGTGCTCAGTACTGGGGTGTAACTGGGGTGACTGGTCAGCAGGCACCAGGCCAAGGTGGGGGGTGCAGGAACCCCCCCAGGTCACACCCCCAGACAGACAGACAGACGGGGTGTCTGTCCGTCCGACCCCCCCGGCAGCGCCCATCAGTCACGGGACCGTCACGCGCTCCCACGGGACCGGCAGTTTCCTCCCGCGGCTGCCCCGGGGACGGCGGGGGGGGGGGGGGGGGGACGGACATGTAACGGGGAGACACAGACAGTCCTGGGGGGGGATGGGGACATGGTGGACCCTGCCTGGGCTCCCATGGAGCGACATGGGCTGTGGGGATGGGGATGATGACACCCAAGGGACACCGTGGTGCTGGGGACACCGTGGTCCAGCCATCAGGGCCATCCCTGTGGCCATGACACCACGGCTCTGGGGACATCCCAGGGGTCACCATGGCCCTGGGGACACCACGGCCACTACAGCCATCCCCATGGCCATGATATCACAACTCTGGTGACATCCCTGGGGACATCCCTTGGGACACCACAGCCCTGGGGACACCATGGCCACCACAGCCATCCCCATGGCCATGATGCCACAGCTCTGGTGACGTCCCTGGGGACACCATGGCCACCACGGCCATCCCCACAGCCATGACTCCATGGCTCTGGGAACACCATGGTCCTGGGGACACCGTGGCCACTGCAGCCATCCCTATGGCCATGACACTGTGGCCCTGGGGCCACCACAGCCCTGGGGCCATCCCTGGGGCCACTGTGGTCCTGGGGATGCCACAGCCACCAGGGCCATCCCTGTGGCCATGACACCACGGCTCTGGGGACATCCCAGGGGTCACCATGGCCCTGGGGACACCATGGCCACCACAGCCATCCCCATGGCCATGATGCCACAGCTCTGGCGACGTCCCTGGAGACACCATGGCCCTGGGGACACTGTGGCCCTGGGGACACCATGGTCCTGGGGACACTGTGGCCACCACAGCCATCCCCATGGCCATGATGCCACAGCTCTGGTGACGTCCCTGGGGACACTGTGGCCCTGGGGACACCATGGTCCTGGGGACACTGTGGCCACCATGGCCATCCCCACAGACGTGACTCCATGGCTCTGGGGTCAGCCCTGGGGACATCCCTGGGGACGCCATGGCCACCATGGCCATCCCCATGGTCATGACACTGTGGCCCTGGGGACACTGTGGTCCTGGGGACACTGTGGTCCTGGGGACACCATGGCCACCACAGCCATCCCCATGGCCATGATGCCACAGCTCTGGGGACACCGTGGTCCTGGGGACATCCCTTGGGACACCACAGCCCTGGGGACACCATGGCCACCATGGCCATCCCCATGGTCATGACACTGAAGCCCTGGGGACATCCCTGGG
>NW_010972663.1:293303-293896 GCF_000737465.1 Haliaeetus leucocephalus
CTGGGGACACTGTGGTCCTGGGGATGCCACAGCCACCAGGGACATCCCTGTGACCATGACACTGTGGCCCTGGGGCCACCACAGCCCTGGCCCTGGGGACTCCGTGGCCACCACAGCCGTCCCCATGGCCACGATGCCACAGGTCTGGTGACGTCTGTGGGGCCACCGTGGTCCTGGGGACATCCCTGGGGACACCACGGCCCTGGGGCCACCGTGGCCACCGTGGCCCCGGGACCACCGTGGGGACCCCCAGGCCCCGCCCAGGCCCGCTGCGTTGCCATGGCGACACGAGGCGGGGCATGCGCCGCCATCTTGAAGCCGGGCACGGCATCCCGGCTCCTCCCGCGCCCCGCCCCGCCCCACTGCCCCGCCCCCTCGCTTCCGCTGAAGCAGCAGGGCGGGTCTGCCTCTCCCGCTCGCCAACGACTTCCGCCAGAGCGGCCAAATCAGCGCAGCGCCGGCAGGGAGCCACGTGACGGACTGGCTGGCGGAAGCGGAAGTGAGGAGACGCGGCAGGATGGAGCTGGAGCGGCACCGTGAGCGCGGCGGGGGGGGGGGGGGGGGGGGGGCGGGGCCCGCACCCCCCCCCCCCC
>NW_010972663.1:294960-296396 GCF_000737465.1 Haliaeetus leucocephalus
GCCCTCCAGATTCTCCCCTGACAGCCTGGGCTTGCAGGCGAGCTCGGCGCTGGCCTGGTTGATCGTGGAGGTGCTGGCCGTCCTTCTCAGCCTCTACCTCGTCACCGTCAACACCGACCTCACCACCATCGACCTCATCGCCTTCGCCGGCTACAAATATGTGGGGTGAGAGATGTTTTTTTAGTGTGGGGAGGTGTTTTTTATATTTTGTGGGGGGATACAGCTTGATAACCCCCCCTCTGGTGACGGCAGGATGATCATTGGCCTCGTCTTCGGGCTCCTCTTCGGCCGAACAGGTTACTACGTGGTGCTGAGCTGGTGCTGCCTCAGCATCTTCATCTTCATGGTAAAAAAAAAAAAGGGGGTGCAGGGAAAAAAGGGGGGCTTTTTAAGGGGGGGGGGCTTCACCCCCTTTTTTTTTCCTGCTCCCACCCCCCCCAACAGATCAGGACGCTGCGGCTGAAGCTGCTGTCGGAGGCAGCGGCCGAGGGGGTGTTGGTGCGAGGGGCCAAAAACCAGCTGCGGATGTACCTGACCATGGCCATCGCTGCCGCCCAGCCCCTCTTCATGTACTGGCTCACCTACCACCTCCTCAGGTGAGGGGGGCCCCCCCCGAACCCCGTTTTACCCCCCCAAACCCCATTTTCCTCCCCCACCCCTGCTTTCCCTGCCCCAAACCCACTTTATGCCCAGCCCCGACCCCCGCTTTGCCCTCGTCTGCTTCAATAAATGCTGCCTCGGGAACGTGGTGTGGTATCTGTACCCTGGGTTTTTTTGGGAGGGGGTGCAGGCCACTTGGGGGGCCTTGGATAGTGGGGCCCCCCCCTCCATGTCACAGGTGTTGCTTTTAGGGGTGTGGGAACAAGCAGGGGGGGGGGTGTCCCCAGCTAAAGCCACCAGGTTTTGGGGTCCCCTTTCAGCCCCCCCTCCAGAATTTTGGGGTGCAGGGGCGGCCACCCCTGTGGTTTTGTCTCGTCATCCCCCCCCCAGTGACACCAGGGTGTGACACACATGGACTTTGCTCTGGTGACGCCTTCAAGCTCTTTATTAGCAGGGAGGGGAAACTGGTGACAGCCCATGGCGAGGGGGGGGCACAGGTGACATCTCATGGTGGGGGGGGGCCCTTGTCAGCCCCTTGTCACCCCCCTGTCCCCCACCTCAGTGACTTTTCTTCTCCTTCTTCTTTTCCTTGGGTTTCTTGTGCAGTTTGTCCTTTTTCTTATGCTCGTGGCCAGGGCCATGGTGCTGGGGGGGCAGCAGGGGGTAGTTAATGGGGGGGGGGGGGACACACAGGGCTGTGTGTGGCCCCCCCAAAATGGGGTGCAAGGGGATTTTGGGGTGCAGGGGACATGGAAGGGGGGGCTCTGTCCTTACCTTCCCCTCACTGTCAGAGCTGGAGCTGGAACTGGAAGAGTCAGAAGAGTGGCCGTCCTGGG
>NW_010972663.1:296796-297056 GCF_000737465.1 Haliaeetus leucocephalus
CCCCCTGGGTGTGTTCCGGATTCAGTCCAGCCGGCGCCAGGGTGGGACCACAGGGTTTATCTTTGCTGAGTCAGCAGATTTGGGAGGGAGGGGCCCACACATAAGGGGTGCAAGTGTGCCCCCATTCCCATAGGGGCTTGGACTCCCTGTTTTTGCCCCACCCCAAAGGGCCTGATCTGGGCTTGGGGCGGGGGGGGGAATGCTGTCCCAGCCCCATCAGAGCTTCCTACTCTCCTCATGGTTGAGATTCTCAGCCTCCA
>NW_010972663.1:297066-301347 GCF_000737465.1 Haliaeetus leucocephalus
CAGAGGGTGGTTCACATCTCCCTTTATTCAGAAAAAAAAAAATCCCTCCTAACGTATAAAAAAACCCCCAAAACCAAACAACCCACCCCCAAAATTAATAATTAAACCCTCAATCTGGTTGATTCGACACAACAATGAATCAGGAATGCGCCCCACGTGCCCCCCCCCGCAAAAGCAAGGGGACAGGATCCCCCAAAAGCAATAGGACCCCCCCCGCAAAATCACTTGGAGAGGGTTTGCCCCCCCCGGTCCAGCCAGCTGCTGAATCCAGGTGGGAAAAGGCAGGGAAGGGGGGAGAAACCCCCTCTTTCATGGGGGGGTGGGGGGCAATTCCCCCATCCTCCCCCCACTACTGAGTGCCCACAACCCTGTTTTTCTACAAAAGAATTTTAAAAAAACAGTCCCGAAAAAAAGAGGAAAAATAATTACAAAGAACAAGTGAGGTGCCCAAAATGCACCAGAGAAGTCATTATGGGGGGGGGGGGGGGGGGCAGGCCCCCCCTTTTGGGGGGGGGTCCACAAAGAAGGGATGCACCCCCACTTCTCAGAGGGTGTAGGCGTTGCTCATCAGATATTCCTTGTCATCGCTGGGGCTCCATCCCGTTCCCACCCCCGGCAGCTCCGGTTTTCTCCGGCACGTCTTGAGGGCGACGTCCGTCACATAACCCAGCAAAATGGCTGCCAGGATGGCCAGGAGCACCCCCAGTGCCAGCACTGTGTGTGGGGGGGACACCCCAAAAAAAACACCAAAAGAGGACATTAGGATGTCACCCGTGTCTCCAGGGGAGGTGGGGAAGGGAGCCCTGCCGGCGCTTACCTTTGGTAGAGAGAAAATCGCTGCGGAAATCAGCACCGGTGCCACCGGTATCTTCTGCGGGGAGGGAAACCGGAGTGAGATGGGGGGGTGGACGGGGTATGGGAACACCGGAATGTCCCCGAGGCCGCTCGGGGAAGGTCCCCTGCCCCTCACCTGGCTTGGGGCTGCAGCGTTTCAAGCATTCCTCTTCGTGCTGGTAGTTGTTCTTATTTCCCCGGCAGCCGCCGTAGATGAATTGCCGGCAGGTTCGGTTTGCTGGGCTGTAGTACCAGCGCAGGAAGGAGGCACGGCACGGGCCGGTCACCCGGGGGACGGTGCAGTATGCTGGGGTGGGGAGGAATTTAAGGGAGGGGTATGTTGGGCACAGACCTCCCCCCAGATTCTCCTGGCGTTGCCCAAGGAAATGGTGGGGGGGGGAAAGGGATTTGGCAGCGCCGAGCGTCGCTGTGAGGTTTTACCGTCGTAGGTGGAGTCGGCTTTGGTCTGCTCGGCGCGATGCTCGGGTTTCTTCGGAACTGGGGAAAATTATTTAAAAAAAAAACCCAAACAAAACCAAACCACAAACCCAAAATGATGCAGTTTGGTGGGTTATTTTGGGGTGTTTGACACCAAAGCAATAAAAAGACCCACAAATGATCCAATTTGGTGGGTTATTTTGGGCTGTTTGACACCAAATTCAGTGTTAAAGCCTCCCGAGATGGTTCCTGGGGAAGAATTTGGGTGAGTGATTCCCCCCAAACCAGGACATGGCCATGTCGGCATTCACCATGACATCCGCTCTCGGCTCATGGTGAACGCCAGGACGATCCCCGGATCCCCCCAGGGATGGGATCCACGCCGTGTGTGTCCATGCCCCCCACTCCACAGTGACCTTACCCCCTCCGAGGACGCAGCTCTCCTGACACTCCCGCTCCGTCAGGAAGTTGTTGGCGTTCCCCTTGCAGCCGCCGAAGACGAAGCTTTGGCACAAACCACCAGTGATGTTGAACCACCACCGCGGCATCGAGGCCCGGCACTGTCCCACCGCCTTGGGCAGCGAGCAGAGCTCTGCCAGGAGGAAAAACAGAAAAAGACATTAACTGTCGCGACCAAAAACCCCATTTTCCCCAAATTTTGGGGGGACAGATGCAACCGCCAACCTGCCCCCCTGCATTGGGAAGGGATTTACTGGCTCGGCAGCCCGGCTCCGTTCCCAGCACGAGGCAGAGCCCAAGAGGCAAACTGTCCCCCCACAGAAAACATCCAGCAGCGCCCCCCAGCCTGCGCTGCTGGAAATAGGGCAGCGAGCAGTGCTCCAGGGCCACAGCGACGCCAAATCCGCTGGGATAATAAATAATAAACCAAGTAATAGTATTAAACTGACAATAAGAAACCAAATAATAGTAATAAACTGACAATAATAAACAAAATAATAAGAATAAGCTGAAAATAATAAACGAAGTAATAGTAATAAACTGACAATAATAAACCAAATAATAATAAACCAAGTAATAAGAATAAGCTGAAAACAATAAACCAAATAATAATAAACTAAATAATAATAAAAATTTGACAATAATAAATGAAATAATAAACCAAATACTGATAATAATAAATGAAATAATGATGATGATAAACCAAAGAACCAGAAACTTCCAGTTTTAGACAAAACCAAGCCTAAATCCCCAAATTCGGGCTTTACCGAAATCCCCCGTCACAAAACTGCCCCTTGGCCACTTCCCGGCTTTCCAGGAGATGGGGGGGGACACCCCAAATGGGATCACAGGGTGGGGGTACAGCCCCTGAGAGGCATGGGGAGGTTTTGGGGGGCCTCTTTGTGCTGTCCCCCCCAACTTAATACACCTCCTGGGGTCTGGGGGTGGTGGAGAAGAGCCAGTGGCACACGGATTTGCTGGTCTGGTGGCCACAGACGCTCCAGGTGCCGCAAAATTATCCAGCTGGGACCTGATTTCCAGCTGAAAGTGATGAAATATGTTTAAAAAAACCCCAAACAACCCAAAAAGCCACATTTTTGGCTCAGGAAAAGAAAATCCCAGCAGGATCAGAATCCAGCAGCTCAGGGAAAGACCCAAATTTCTTCCTCGTTAAGCCGCCGAGGTAATGAACTGGGTTTAAAAGTGCAAGTTGTTTCCTGTTTACAGAGAATTTGAGGGCAGCGACCAGGCGAACTTGCTCCCTCGAGGGCTCCCAGCCGCTCTCCAGGGTCGGTTGGGATAGCCGGGATCCAGATTTTTGCTGGGGGAAAAAAGCCGCTGCTCCATTCTGAGGGAGCGGGATGGATCCTGTGACTGCAGATGGGGTGGGGGAGGCTGAATCTGCCTCCCGCCAAGGTGGAGGGTGCTTTGAAGCGCTGTAAAAACCCCCCAAAAATCAACCCTGGGGTGTTGGGGAAGGCTCGGGCGGGATGTCCTCGAGACGAAGAGGAAGCTTGGAGCAGAGGGAATGGTGGCGTGGTGGTTTCGGGGGGGAGGGGTGTATGTGAAACCTCTTTTTGACCCCCCCAAACCTCGCCAGAGCCACTGGGGTGGCTCCCCCAAGCCCACTCCCCGTGAAGGGAAGGAACAATGAGCCATTTTCGGTTTAAAAATGACAAAAGAAGAAAAAGGAACAGAGGCTTTTCCTCTGGAGAAGTAGCAGCAGGGCCACCCTGACCAGAGACCCCCTTCCCCAAAGGGCCTGGACACCCCCAGGAGGATTTAGAGACCCCCCCATCAAGGCCATGACCCCCCAGAGTCCCCCCTCCAGGGACCCCAGGGTCATTCCGTGAGGCTGTGACCCCACTCAGGCCTTTCCCCTAAGGTCATGACCCCCCAAAAGGCCACAACCCAACACAACCTGCCCCCCGAGAGGGATTCCAAGACCCTCCCCTGATGCTGTGACCCCACAGGGCCCCCCCCCCCAAGGGCCCAGGATCAATCCCCAAGCCCACGACCCCACTCAAGATTCACCCTAGGCCTCTCTTCCAAAGGCCATAAGCCTTACAGAGGCCCCCAGAGCCCCCTCCCCCCCAAGTCTCCAGAGCCACCCCTCAAGGCTGTGAGCCCCCTCAAACCTTCCCTGTGACCACCCCAAAGGTCAGGACCCCCTCAGGGTCCTCATAGAGGCCCCCAGAGCCCGCCCCCAAGCCCACAGCCTGCCTGTCAGCAGCCTTCAGAGGGTTTCAGAGCCCCTCTCTCAAGGCTGTGACCCCCCCTCAAACCTTCCCCGTGCCCCCCTGAAGGTCAGGACCCCCTCAGGACCTTTACAGAGGTCCACAGAGCCCCCCTAAAGCCACAGCCTGCCCCCCAGGAGCCTTCAGAGCCACTCCCTCCCATGGGAGGGACCCCACCCCGAAAGTCAGGACCCCCTCAGGGTCCTCACAGAGACCCTCAGAGCCCCCCGAAGTCTCAAGAGCCCCTCCCTCGAGGCTGTGACCCCCCTCAAACCCTCCCTGGAACCTCCCCAAAGGTCAGGACCCCCTCAGG
>NW_010972663.1:302754-303033 GCF_000737465.1 Haliaeetus leucocephalus
CGAGCGCCGCGTCCCCACGAGCGATGGCGGCGAACCGCGTGGGGCGGCGGCAGGGGCGGGGGGGGTCCCCGGGCCGCTCCCCCGCTGTCCGGCGTCCCCAACCCCCGGCCCGCAGCCCCGGGCTCCAGCGGCGACCGGCGAGGGTCACCGTCAAGTACAACCGGCGGGAGCTGCAGCGGCGGCTGGACACCGAGCAGTGGATCGACGGGCGGCTGGAGGAGCTCTACCGCGGGCGGGTAGGGACGGGAACGGCGACGGCACCGGGAACGGGAGCGGGAC
>NW_010972663.1:303692-304116 GCF_000737465.1 Haliaeetus leucocephalus
GGAGGGGTTGGGGACAAACCCCCCCCCTCCCCAACGCGTGTGGGGGGGACACACGACACGACAGGCGGGGTGGCGGGTGGTCCTGGGGACACCCAGGGGTGTCCCTTTGTCCCCCCCCCCCCACCATGGCAGGAGGGGGAGATGCCGGACGAGGTGAACATTGACGACCTCCTGGAGCTGGAGACGGATGAGGAACGAGCGCAGAAGCTGCAGGTGTGGGTTTTTTGGGGGGGGGCACCCCACACGAGTTTTGAGTGGGCGAGGCCCACGTGTGACACCCCCCCTCCTCACATCCCGCCCCCTCTTCCATCCATCCAGGGCATCCTGAGATCGTGCACTGCTGACACTGAGGTACGCACCCCTGGGGTGGGGTGGGGGGGCACGCGTGGGGTGGTGACATGAGTGTGGGGGGGGGGCATGGTGC
>NW_010972663.1:304126-304822 GCF_000737465.1 Haliaeetus leucocephalus
GGGGGGCCCTCCGCCCCCCCCCCCCCCCCCCCCCCCCGCATTCTCCCAGCTCCGGCTGCTCCAACCAAGCTTTAAAAGGCAAAAGTATTCAGCTCCGGCTTCTTCCGGGGGGGGCCTTTTCCTCCCCGCTTATCTCCAGCAGCAGCTTCAGGGAAGGGAGGTGGGGGGGGCTTAATTTTTGGGGGGGTCCCCCCTCCCTTTTTTATACCCCTCCCCTCCACGCAGGACTTCATACGGGAGCTCCTCACCCAACTCAAGGGGCTACCGAAGCAACAAGTCCTACAGCGACCCAGCCCGGAGGACCCCAACCCACCCCCCTTGTGACCCCCCACACTCGTGACCGCGGGGTGTGGGGGATGTGGGGTCACCCACTTCCAGTACCCATAAGGGGTCCCCCCCCTGCCTCCAGCACCCAGTGTACAGTATTTAAGCCTACCTACCATGTAAATCCTTTGACCCCCCCCCCGGAATAAAACCTCGCTGTGTCACATGGGTGGGGGTGGCTTGTAGTGGGGACCCCCCCTCAAAGTTTGGGGTCCCCCCAAAAAACAGGGATGCCCCTAAAAAAATAGGGAGCCTCCCCCAAACAGCCCCCCCCCAGCATTGCCTGCCTTCCTCCGCCAGCTCCATATTTAGGCATGAGCCCAGCATCGCTCCGGCCCCAGGGGGGACACACACACAACACCCCCCCCCCCC
>NW_010972663.1:306453-323524 GCF_000737465.1 Haliaeetus leucocephalus
CCCCCACCTGCACCCCCAAGCCCCCCAGACGCACCCCAAACCCCAGGATGCTGATGCTCAACCATCAGCTCCTCAACAGGATTTGGAAGATACCACCGAAAAAGGGAAGGGAAAAAAAAAAACCCAACCCCAAGCCCCAGTTTTGGTGCAAACCCCAGGTATTTCCATCAATGACCTCGACTCTGAAACAATTATTTACACATTTATTACAATCGGTCTTCTTCGAAACCTCTGGCAGGTGGAAAAAAAAATGAATCCCCCCTGACTGGCTTTGGTAGCTGGTTTTTTTTTTTTTTTTTTTTTTTTTTTAAAATGCTTATAAAATAAAATAATAATAAATCATTTTACAAAAAGTTCAGGTTCTTGCCCCACTCAGAGCAAACCCCGGCTGCTCAAAACGCCAAGGGAAAATATTTTGGGGAGCGAAGGGTTGAGAAAAACCCATCGTAAATTTGAAGGAGTGATTAAAAACCCCTTTATCACTGAAAAAAATAAGTGTTTTGGGGTTTTTTTGTGGGCTGGTGGAGCCGGACTGTGCTTACCACAGCACCAACTGCTCGAAAATGGATTCCCCCCCTCAAAAAAACACATGGCAGTGGGTTTTCCATGCAGTTGGTTTTTTTTTTCTCCAGTTGCATTGATGGTGATTTTCCAGCTGGGAACTGGGTTTTAACTCCTTTTTCTGATCCCATCCCATGGTGGGAAGAACGATTTTCTCTCCACGATGGGAAAAAAAAGGCACCGAGAGCTTCCAAGTGCAGACCTGCCTTTTTCTGGGGGGGGGGGGGGGGGAAAAAAATGCCCCTTTTCTGGATGCAAACTACATACAAGTGAAATAATCTGAGATTAATAATTTAATTGCAATAATACAACCTTTTTCCTTCTTGGTTTTGGTTTGGGTTTTTTTTTGGTAGCCTGAAGAACTTTTGGGGGCTGTAAATATTTTGTCACCTTCTTGGGGATTCGAAGCGCCCTGGTTGTCTTGAAAACCTCCAAGAAATGGCATAAAAATATTTACTTCCAAAAAAAAAAAAAAACCCCAAACCCAAAGAAATGGGAGACGCCCCCCCTTCCCCACGATTACAAAAGCAATTTCACATGGGTATTTTTGGTTGGTTTTTTTTGTTGATTTTTCATGGTTACTCTCGTTCGCCACAGCAGGATTTTAGAAAAAGACTATAATACAAAGATTTTTAGTTAATTTTGCTGTAAAAATGAACCCCATGACCCATCGGCGCAGCTTTTTAAAGCTAGAAATTAAAGAATTGCGGTAATTTTTTCTCCCCGAGCAGAGACGGAGAAGTCAGGTTTGAAACGCAGTTTTTCCCCCCCCCCCCCCGCCCCCCGGATGATTTCAATTGTTTTTTGTTTTTTTTTTAAAGGGGGGGAAGCACTAAAATAAAGAAAACACTGGTTGTTATCACAGGGGGAGATGTTGATCCTTCTTTTAAAATGCGGCTTGGGGAAACTCTCTTTAGTTACAGCAGAACCCGGGATTTATATACATGTTATATGGCTAAAGTGAGTGCTAATGGAATTAAAAAGAAAAAAAAACCCAAACCAAACAATCCCTCCCCCAAATAAATCAAATTACCAACACTGCGCTGCTAATTCAATGCACGGAGCAGAGTCAGGGTTTGGTTTTGTTGGTTGGGTTTTTTTTGGTTTTTTTTTTAATACTACTGGCAGAAAGGAGAAGCCGTGGGATCGAAACCCTTAAAGACATCTTTAAGGGAAGCAGCGTCTTGCTGCTCGCTGTCCTGCGCCGGGCTGTTCCCCGCAAATGGGCTTCCCGATCCGGATTTGGCGCTTTGTTTGACCATGCCGTAAACGGAGGGGACCGGGAGGTTGTGGACCCCAGGTTGGGGGGTCGTTTCTTGGGCAGGGGGCGTGGCGGCAGCGGCTTTGGGACGAGGCCGGTTATAGCTGTTGTACCTGTCTGTAGCAGATTCGGTGCTCGCCTTCTCCAATTCGGGTTGATCTAACGCCGATCGCCGGACGAAAAGGGGTTCCTTGGTTTTACCGGTCATTTTGCCGGAATCTGAGGATTTGGAAGATGAATTACCTTCGTTAGGAGACTCGGAAGCTTTGCTGCCCGAGCTCGGAGTCCTGGGATCATACAAGCTGATGGCGCTCAGCACACTGCTCTGCCCGCTGCCTTTGCTCAGCCCGCCGGCTGTCAGCAGCCGAGGGTCATAGGGAGCGATGGCCGGGGCAGCATCGCCAGCAGACACCGCCTCTGCCGTTTTAGGGGTTCTAGAAACCCCCATTTCCGCAGATTTTTGTAACCGGGGATCGGCAGGGGCTTTCCGCATCCGCGGGTCACTGGGTTTGTCACTCTGGCTGGAAGATGGGCTGCCAGCCGCGTTCACAGTCTTTAATATCCTCGACAGGAGCTCGAAATCAGGGAGACCGGTGCCTGAAGAGGAACCAATGTCCCCCGGCGCCATTCCCCCTCTCTGCCTGGGATCGGAAAGACCCGTTTGGGATCTGTTAAGACGGGGATCGAGGGTAGGCATGGATTGAAGGGCAGCCGGGACGGGAATAAACTCTTGCTTTGGGATCGGCAGAGGAATCAGATCCTCTGGGCTCCACAGGATCATCCGGGCAAAGCTGGGTTTGTTGAGGATGACGTCTTTCTTGATGTGACTGAACTGCTGCAGCTGGGAGCGGGGATCCCGCAGGGAATGGCCCGGGAGAGCATCTAAGGGGATGTTGACCGGTTTATCTCGTAGAGCCCTTTCCCCTTCTTCCTCGTCAGGGAGCAGGGGGGGTTTCTGACTGCCGATGACACTGGAATGAGGAACTTCTGGTTTGGGGGTGGAGGAGGGAATGTGTCGTGCAAGCCTGGGGTCAGTGGGTCCCGAATCGCTGGGGAGAGATGGGACAGAAAGGTCCACGTTTCGGGAAAGCCTGGGATCCCGTAAACGCGGATCGGCAGGACGACCGCTCCCTCCTGCTTGGGCTTTTTGCAGGCGAGGGTCGCTCACACCGGAGGGTGGCCCAATTTCTCCGTGGGAAGATTGGGCGTGAGGTCTGCCGGAGCTTTGTTGCCTTAGGGTTTTCAATATTGAGGTGACGCTACTTCCACCGTCATCTTCGTCACTGGAATACCAGTTACCAGTATCACCTGGGAGGAAGGAGAAGAGAAAGCAGCTGATTAAACGCAATTAAAGCACTGTCAAGCCACGACGCTGAGGAGGTCCCCCAAAATGCGTTCCCTCTCCCCTCTCAACCCAATGCTGCTCAAATTCCCGACCGTCCCTAGGTTTTGCCAAAACTGGGGACCACATGCGACAGCCTCGGCCTCCCTGGTCTCATTTTCACACCCCAAATTACCGGTGAACCATAAGCATCCCTCTCTTCCTCTTCCTCCTGTCTGCAGCAGGCTCTAATTTCACCACAATTTAAGCCAGCAACCCTATCTCGTTCACCTTCTGGCCAGCTGTTCCCATTTTTTTGGCAGACCTGCTTCACTTCCTTCACCAGCAACGTGCTCTTTCGATGCTGGAGATTTTCTTTGAGGTATTCAGCACCCCTTGTTCCCTAAAGAATTCCTTCCCAATACTCCCATTTCTCCGACGGCCCCCTCTTTTTCAGAGATCACACCTCCGGGTGGGTAGAAGCTTGAAGCACATTCAAGTTATCCCCCCCTCAACACATGCGGCTTTGAATGGAAAATGTATTTTGCCACTTGCCTTCCTCATTTTCACGTTCCTGCTTATTGCTTTCAGCTAGTCTCCGAGCTCTCTCCTCTTCCTCTTGCTGCTTCTGCTGGATTCTCAAGTAAAGCGCTCTTTGCGCCGACGGCATGAAATCAGGGATGCTGCCTGGTGGTTTCGGTAAGCCGGGCGGGCCTCCTTCGCACAAGGCATCATGATCCAAGGATGGATCAGGGAACATGTGCTCTCCCGGAGGCCCTTCCATATCGTCGTAACTGCCGTAGTCTTCTGCCAAGGAAAGATCATCATGTGTTAAAAAGAAAATCTCAAAGCTGCGAAAAACAACCCAATTTTTCCTCCTCTCGGCCTGTTGCTGTGCCTGGGCATCTCGGGAACAACCTGTCTCCAACAAAAGCACCTAAGAGCCAATCCCAGCAGATCCTCAGGACATACCTGGGTCTCCCATCATGCCGTGATCCATCTCCAGACCTTCTTGCTGCTGGTAGAAATTATCATAGAAACCTTGCGCTGGTGGGATGGGTGGCATCATGCCGGAGTGGGGGGAATCATCTGGTCCGTAGGGCATCATGGGGGGTCCGGGACCCATCGGAGGGCCGGGATTCATTCCTGGGCCCATTGGCATGTCCGGGTGCATGTCAGGGTGCATATCCGGGTGCATGTCAGGGTGCATGTCCGGGTGCATGTCGGGATGCATGTCTGGGTGCATGTCAGGGTGCATGTCGGGGTGCATGGGTCCAGGCATTGGCCCTGGGGGTCCTCCTGGCCCGGGGAACCTGGGAGGAGGTGGACCTGGGTGCCTGGAAGAGGAAACAGAAGAAAATATGCTTTAAAACACACTCTCTGCTTCTGGAGGGAGGGACCCAGGGCTCTAAGAGCCAAAAATGTGATGCCCAAATGGAGAGAAACCTCTTTTCTATGAGTTCACACCCACCATCAGCGACTGCGTCAGAGCGTTAGGGCAGAGCTCATCGTTCGACACAAAAATCTGCCATCCCCATTCCTCTACCTGCTACCTGGAGATGCTGAGACTCACCTGACGCCCAGCTTCTCCGCCAGCTGCCCGGTTGGCCGCACGACGATCTCAAACAGTGAGGGGATCTTCTTGTACATGTCCTGTTGCTGCTGCAGCTGCTGCGGTGACAGAGGCTCATGCATTGGTGGCGGCATCTGTGGCCCCGGCGGTGGAAGTGGTGGCGGCGGAGGGGGAGGAGGGCCTCCAGGCATGGGTCTCCCGTTCGGAGACGTCGGAGCTGGCGGTCCGGGTGGGCGAGGGGGTGTGGGCAGCAAGCCAACCCCAGGGGGTGGTTTGGGGAGGGGATTGATGCCCTGTTTCTTTAGCTCTTCAACTTCTTTCTCGTCCTCTGCACCTGCTTCTGCATCATCCGCCAGCATCTGAGAAAAAAAAGGAGTTAAGAGCAGATCCATGGAGCTGCCCAGCTGACCAACATGTTCCAGAAAACGTCTCCCTCCCTTTCCACCTCCAGGATCTACTTCCACAGAAGAAAAACAGAGGGTGAACCTGTGTTAACACCCTTCTGTACCTTGTCCAGAAGCTCCCGCGTCTCCTCTGTGAGCGGATCATGAGAAAACATGCAGTCATCCCCATTGATACAATTGCCTGTGGTGTGGAACAGCTTGCAAGGGAAATCTCGTAACATTTATTAAGGAGAATAAACCCCAACAGGGAGTTACTCCTTCAGCCAGAGAGGCTATAGATGCTTTTCACTTTGAAATGTGGCTCTCAACGTGTAGGATTTTCATGGTCACAACAGTGAAATTAAACTACTGTCACCAGAAACACCCGCTTTCCTTTCTGCTGGATTTCCCTGTAGGCACAACGGCCACAAACCTTGTTTCTTCAACAGGAAAGGTGAGGCTAAGAAGGAACCGGGATGGCTGTCTGCAGCCCTGGTCGTTCAGCCTGTCAGCGGAGGATGTGTTACCCAGGAATGGCCTTCTTTTTTCCCCCGACCCCCTCACATGCATCCATGCAGAGTCAACATGACTAATTTAAGGCTGGCTTAATGAAACAGTCAAAACCAAAAGGATATCATGCATGTAAGGGCAGTTTTCAGCCCTGGCGCAGTAGCCCGTGATGTAGAACTTGCACAGTTCCCGCTTCTTTGGTAGTTCAATGTCATGACTGAAATTGCAGTGGTCACCCTGTTCAGAAACAACATGACAGCATCTTAGCAGATGCAAGCGTGAACATATTTGTCAGCAGCCCAAAACACACCTAGGATGGACAGGGAGATGTGTGCTTTTTACAAAATGCTCTTTGTAGGCATGAATCTCTCCCTGAAATCAGTTAAAACCTGGACCTGATGCTTCAATGACGGTTCCGCATGTGTGTAAACAGATCTACATAAATATTCTTGAATTGCTCCCTTACCCAGGTACATCTGCCTTCCACGAAGTATTTGCAGATCACTTTCCCTTTCTTATCCGACTGCTGGTGGGGTTTGTCGTGGTCGTTCCGCCGGTAATTTCCACCACCTCCTCCATCCTGTCGGAAGCACATTATGTTAGTTGACAAAGAATTTGAAATACAAAGCAACAGATTACACAAGAGAAATTAAAACTTCCTACGCAGCCATCTCTGAGAGGGAACAAGACTGAGATCTGGGATGAAAAAGGGAGACAAAGATGAGCATGCTGAGCCTAGCAGGCCCCTGAGCACAGCTTGAGGAACCTGTCAGTGGATCAGAATCCAAAACATCCATCTCTTTCAGAGATGGGACAACTTTTGTGGATCGTGGGGAAGGCCCGTTTGTTTTTTTCGCTCCTGCGAAGGCTTTCTTCGAAACCTGACTGGATTTACAGATGGGGGTGGGGGAAAGGAGCAAATCCAGCACTGCAGCAAGCCATTAGAAAACAAAGAGCTACTTACTCCCATGTCCTCATCGTAGTAATCATCATCTTCATTCATTCCACCACCTTTCCCCATCCCACTTCTGTTTCCACCTCTGCCTCGTCCTCTGCCCATTCCTTTATTTCCTCTTCCTCTGGGGCCACGACCACGTCCTCGATTTAAACCTGAAACAAGCCCCCTCGTTTCTAATTTCTCTCTTTCCGTAAAATGTGTGAGAGAGCAGAAAGCGGGGACCATCCCAGCACAGCTTGTTATCCCACTCACCCCGTCCACGATTCTCCTTACTCCTGCGGTACTGATTCAGCTCTTTCGAGTAGTCATCGTACTCGTCATCACCCATGGGCTCCTCATTATCGCAGTACTACAAACGAGAAGGATTGGTGCTTTCAGTGAGCAGGGGTGAAGCACAGCTCATTCCCCCTCAAACACAGGCATCCTGATCGTGAAAAAGAATATTCTCATGCCTCCATGGTTCTCTGGGAGCAGGTCAGGGACTCAGGCACTTACTTCCATCTCTTCTTCATACATTTCCTCCTCTTCCTCGGGGTGGTCACTTCTGCCTCGCCCTCGGTTCCCTCGGCCCATGCCTCGGCCTCCTCTCATCCCCCCTCTGCCACCTCGCCCTCTGTACCCTCTGCCTCGGCCACGGCCACCTGGTGAAGCAAAGGGATGGGGTCAGCTTTGTGCTGTGTTTCACCCCTCAAGTACCTTAAAACAGCACAAGAATATCCCAGACAAGGAAAAATAAATTATAACCTTTCAGTACGGGATTACCAGTGCCTTAAAAACGTTTTTCTAAGTGAATCAGTTTTTAATATTCTAAAAGAATGGAACCTTCTTTAAAAAAAAACAATGGCATATGACCACGTCAGCTGCTGCACAGGTACGTTAGACTGGTAACGTAAATCTATGTACTCCAGATGTGATGACATCAGACTTGTTATGCTATCAATCGACTTCATTTTCCTTTCAGATAAAGGTTTTGTTCTATTTTATCCACTATGTGCTTTTAAAATGATCTATACTAGCAAGAAAAATGCTTATTTAAAACATTAAATTATCCACAGGGATCTGAACTTTTGCCTTGGAGTGGAAAACAGGAAAAAACACTTTCCCCTGTCGCAAACTAACACCAAAGAGTTGTTTAGGCCATTGCAGCTGGCTCTCCATAGGCAGGGCTTCATGCAGGCCAGGCAGTTCACCTTCGTGAAGCTTCTTGCATGCGTCCAGCCTTATTTGGCCACAGACCAGCTAAACAAGCTGCAGGTAACGAGTGTCAGAGTTATGGCGAGAAAAGGAATGCTTAGATGTACCTCGCCCCCGGTGAGAGCCTTCCTTTGCTCTTCGGTATTGATTCAGCTCTTTTGCAAAGTCATCGTAATCTTCCTTCCCTATATCTTCATCCTCTTCCCCCTCGTACTGACCGTACTCCTCATTCTCGTAGTCCTCATACATGCCATAATTCTTGCTCTCCATTTTAGAGTAGCTCTTCTTTTGCATGGGAGCGCTGTGAGAGGACGGATACTGCTGGTGGGACTTTGAGAAAGGCAGAGAGGTTAGTGATGAAGGAAAGGAATAAATCAGGCTCAATATTATGACTTAATTTTTAAAAATAATTTAAAAAAAACCCTTAAATAACAGCTAGGTGAAAAATCAACAGGCTAAAGGACCAGAGCCAAAGCATGTGGCCCATAGATGGAGCTAGACGGGCACCGGCACTCAAAGCTTGCAGCAGCTCTGAACCGGAGAGCAGCTTCCCCTTCTCTCTCTGCTGGCAGGTACTTACTGAAGAGTAGGGAGGGCTGTATTCCCTGTATTTTCTGTGTCCCTTTTCACCAGGACTGAAGTCTGAGTCCTCACTGTAATCAGAGAAGTCATCACTGGAAGAAGCATGGCGCTGCAAGGCAAGGAAAACACATGGTGCCATTTTATTACGGGCCAGCTCTTGACTCTGACACTGCTGCCAGGCCCCTGGCCTTTCTATACAACACAACTAAGTCTCCCTTTGCCGCCTTTTTTTTTTAGGAAACTCGTATTTTGCTTAACAAAATCTTCAGCGTTCACTGAGTTACAAAACTGGAGGCCTATTAGCAGGTTACCTAACGAAGACAATCATGATACGCCTTCTGCGCTCCAGAAATTCCCGAAACTTAAGTAACAAACATCACTGATTTGCAAATCCAGCAGTCTGCAATCCCCTTTGAGGTAAGAATGCTCACAAAGGAATTCCCTAAATAAAAACCCATTTTCTTCCCGCTCTGTGTTCTCAGATGGACAAGAGAGCACTGTAGCATTTTTATCCCACCTGCAGAACTTGGTGCCCCACTGCTGTGCTTGCTAGTCCTCAGTGGAGGAAGGCTTTAAGGATCTGAACCCCAAGAAATCCTGCCAGTGCTCCCACCTTGCAATTATTGTTAGGGGAAGAGCCTCAAACTACCCATAACGTTAGAGGAGAAATTCCCTGGAGACACCTGATGGCAGAGGAATGCAGACTGGAGCTGGGACTCTGGAGGACCTAGGAGGCAAATGCAGCGCATGGCTCACCTTGTGTTTGGACTTCCTTTTCTTCTTGGATCTCCTCTTCTCTTTCTCTCTCTCTTTCCGACGCTTGCGCTTCATCCGTCGATGGGCTTTCTCATCATCCGAATCGCTGTGATGCTTCTCTCCTTTCTCCTTCCGACCTCTTTCATGAGATTCGGAGGGATCCTGAGCCTCCTCTCCTCCATCATCCTCCAGCTCCCCTTCTTCCAGTTCACCATCCTCCCTGCAAAACAGACAGACATGTTTAATTCCCCTTATTCAAAGGAAGAAAATAAAACCTGTTTACTCTGCTCACCAGCCAGCCAGGCACTCGGCTCCCAAAGTGCTCACAAATTCCTAGTTACTGCGGTTTTAAACATTTGACTGCAAATACCAATTCTGTTCCTCTCTGCCACCGAAATCTGCTCAAGCTCTCGCTCAGTCTGGAGTTAAACACAGCAAAGAAGCATCTTGCAAATGACAAACGGAAGCCACAACATTACGGCGCTCAACTTTCCTACGAAATTATTGCAAACAAACTCCAGGAATGGGAATTGGTGCTTTAATAAAACACTCAGTCCACTCCAAGAACTGAAATTGGTGTTTTAATAAAACAAGCAGTCCTCTAGAAGACAAAAATAAGTAAATATCATGTTGGTTTGCCAAACCTAGAGATGTGTGCCCAGTTATTTCCACTTTCTTATGCTCCCATTCACCCACAACCGTGGTTAGCAGAGGTGATAAAGCAAATCTGAAACTTCCTCAAGACGATTCCCCAAGCACCACTCAATTAAATTCAATTAAAAATTACTCAGATACAGGTTACAAGAAACTTTTTACAACCTTGTAACAGATTAAATGTGTAATACGGCACGAGTTCAATCAGCTCCCTTGCATTAATTCCTTTTCTCCCAATAGGTCCCAAGTTTGCCGCTGCAGGATTTAAAATGAGAATGGGGTCTCCTCCTCCCTTTTCACTTACGGTAAGCTATAATTAAACACATAAACGCTGGCTTGTTTATATATGTCATGGTCATTCACAAACAACAATTTAGGAGCGTATAGGCGGTGAATGTTTGACACGCATCCCTCTGGTGGGGTTTTTTTTTTAGGCTATGGAAAGACTGACTTCTTTGGCTGCTATAAACTCCCCTCTTTAGCACCACAATGGGAACGGCAACCGCGGCAGTGTGCCGTGCCATGCCTGTGCTGTGCCGCCAGCTGCAGAGAAGGCAGCTCGGCTGGAAGAAGGAGCTGCTGCCGCTTGGTAGCTCTCAGGGAAGTCTGGAAGCTGAAATGGGGTTTATGAACGGCACACAGGAGCCTCTCGGAAAAAGCTCCGCTGCATAAACGAGCTGACCTGTTGATAACCTCAGGTTACATTAAAAAAAAAAAAAAAAAAAACGAAAACCAAAGAAAAACTGAATTATTTCCCCAAACACATTAAAAAACCTATGAAAACCAGCATTAACAATCCCTGGGAAGCATCCTGGGGATGTTTCAGCATGGTGGAGAGCAAACACTTGGATACAGCTGCCCAGTCCGACTCTGACGCAAAGCTCCCCTCTTGTTTTTGTTTGTGCTTGCACCATTTTAATAACAGACTAGCTCCAAAATCAAGCTCACTGAAGTATTACTCATGAAGCGCTAAAACCTGATGCATAATTCCTAGGTGTCCATACAAGTTTTAAAGGCGACTATCAGTGGAAATTATTTCCGTTGCAAGACTGCAGCATCCTTCAGGTGTTTGCATTCAGTGAGCTCAAGCTTGGAACAAGAGAAACTCATGCTCCACACAAAGCTGAGCAGAAGTAAGAACATAAACAAAACAAGCTTATGGAAAGGAATTTAAATACTTAAATAAAAGTCCTGTCAAAGTCTCCCTCCTTTCTCTAGAGGGACAGTTTCATCAATAAATACGTTTCAAACTAGAAATGCCACCAGGTTTCTGGATCCAGTTTCCAGCAACCTGCTAGCAGAGGACTAGTGAGTGAAGCAAAGCGAAACACCAATACAGCTCACCCTGGGCATGGGACAGGCTTGTAGGGAATGATGAGATGCTATAAAGCCCGGTGTGGCCCGATAAATGCCCTCACACCATATGCCTTTGCAAAAAATGGCTATTCCCTTCGGCATTGCTCCGTTGAAATCAGTGTCATTTACCCTCTCCCAGGACTCCTCACCGGCTGGGGATCACGATTGCTCCTTGCCTTCAGAGAGGAACAAACGTGTGTCGCTAACACCTTAACTGCAATTTTCAGGAGTGATAATTGCTCTTGGTTTTGAAGTACACATGCTTTTACCCTGCCTTGAGTTGCTCTGGTCCGATATCAAGGTTTAAAGGAGACTACACCCCTGGAGCCACATCCCGATTGACAATCCCGTTATTTAATTTGCTGTGGTTACAGAAACGACAACCAAAAAGGCTCCTGAGAACAAGCGTACAAATTTTGTGGCCGCTGCAAAGATTATTTGAAAAGTACCAAGCAACAGGACGAGGCCAAACTGTCAAAGTGATCGCTGAGCTGTTTAGCAGATGAATATCAATTATTTAATCAACATACCTGTCTCCTAAAGAAGGAAAGTCTGAAAAATCACGTTTATAGACACGCTTAAATACCAAACTACATCTTAAGATGGGCAATATCATCTCCTGCCATTTTTAAACTCCAGTTCTGCTGGATTTGAGTAGGTTTGGGCCAGAAATGATACACCAACCTCTCTGAGGGACTGTGGGGCTTATTTAGAGCTGGGAAAGTGCTCTTTAAACTTTTAGGCAATTATTATCGAAGCACCGAACACAATGAAACAGAGTCATTTGAAATACGGCAACTGGTAGGTAAGGATGTTTGAAAGCAACCAAATGATTTCTCAGGCAGGATAGAAAAAAATTAAAAGCAATTAAAGCAACGTTGTGCATTTTTGGGGGACGGCTCACCGTGGAGAGTCGCTGCGGGTACGCGGTGAAGAAGCCATGTCTCTTAAGCAACTACTGGTATTGCAGAAAACACTGACTGGGGGAAAATTCTTCCCCGAATCCACACTCATCTCAGGCTTTCCTATCGCTCCTGCTCGCCTGATCTACAGGGGATGGTCCCCGGCGCAGCACGCATCCTCGTGGAAGGACCCACACCGGGTGCCGTGCGGCGTTTGTGACCTCAGTGCCACGGCAATGATGGAACACGGCAGTGACGACGCCTGGAAAAAAAACAAAAGCCCTTTCCAATCGTTATCCTGCCATACTGACAGCGTGGGCACTTTGCTATGGGAAAAATAGTAGGAACGACTGTGTTATGAGAAAGTTCAGTGATTTTTTTGCTATTCTGGCCACTGAAGGGCAGCACAAGAATTAAAATATCATCTTAAAATAAATAATGTCACTTTATACAGCCGAGGCTTTGTTAAATTGGGAAATGAGCGGAACGAAGTGACAAATGAGTGGCCTAGACAGCGGATTTACTGTCAGTTATAGCTGATATACCCTCCCAAACCTATTAAAGATATTATTGCTCCTTGCTTGTTACACCTGAAAGAAACCCCGTCAAAAATAAGCCTCTTGGCTGCCATCCTCAGAAAAACAACAGTGTTTTTTACTACTTTTAAGAAAAGAGCTTTGTGTGCTCTCACCTGCTTTATATATGTAAGCGTGACAGACGCGTACCTTGGTGTAACTTCTACACAATACCCCTATAAACCCCCCCCCAATTTAGCAGCCGACCTGCTGGAAGAAACCTTCCTTTGTATGGCGGCTTTTTGCACAAGAGGTGCAGCTGACCATGAAATTGCCTGCCCGGTGTGTGATCTGGTTTTGCCAGAGCGGATCCACGGACGCCAAGAGTGGGGAGGGAGTTAATGTACAAAGGTAGATCTCGGTTTAACTCTGAGGAATGGAAAGCACAGGGTGGGTGAAAACGCTTTTTTTTTCCCCCTGAGTGATGCAGGAGAAAGGCTCTGAAAATAAAGTGCAAACGCTCTTGAAGTCACCGGACTGCAAATCCATGCGATTTAATCTCATGATAAGCAAATGCTTGCTTCTAATTTTATGTGATCTTAAGAAAAACGCTTGACAGGGACTTAAGCTGTGCACACACATGCGTATCTTTAGGATAAACACCTTCTGCCTCGAGCTGGGCAACCATGAGTTTAAAGTTGATTTTTAACAATCTGATGTATTTGACTGTGTACTCCATGGGGTGGGGCAATGATCAGACAGCAAATTAAAATTTTAAGCATGGTAAAACCAAGTAAAAACTGAAAACTAACCATAAACCAACTGGCCAAGCTCGAGGGGGAGTGGTTTTTTTGGTAGAAAATGGATCATCCCAGCTGAGAGCAACTCTCCACAACCTATTTCAGAGCAGGATTTAAAACCAGACCCCTCCATGTATACAACAGGGCAGGGAGATTGTGCTGCTTTGAGTGGAATTCAGCTCTTTTTAGGACAGACACGTAGTTTTTGCTCATTCTCTGCATTTTAAGGTTTTCTAATGAAACCGCAAGGCCAGGCTTTTCAGACTGACCTCTACATCCAGCTAAAGGTTATTAATCACACATTTAACGCTTCAGCAGAAGTTTACTGCCTCACCAACAACTTGCTTGGAGGAAACATATCCTACCCCAGCATCACACCTGCACGCTCTGCACTGGAGAAAATTATTCAGCGAGATCTCTATTCTTCCACCAAAACACTGATCATCCCAAAGGAACTAAGCTCTCCTCTGGCCCGCCAGCGTGGCCGCTTTACAATTTATTCCAAGTGGAAACCAGGGGAAATACATCAATCAAGAAATAAAAGAAGCACCGCTTTGAAGGCAGCGGGGCCATGCTGCCTCATTCAAACTGTGGAGACTGGGGCAGAAGTCATTAAAATTTATCAGCTTTTTCTATCTTCTATACAGTTGGGTTTGGTTTGGTTTTTTTTTTCCATTATGGTAACATACATGTTGTACCAATTTATACAAGGCTTGGAGAGAGATCCCTTTAGCCCACTCCCGGCTGTAACTGGGGCAAATCCTCCTCCTGACATCCCTAAAATCCATGTTTTTAAGTGACGTTTATACTAAGGGAAACTTTCAAGCGCTATTTGGTCACAACTCAAGATTTCTCAGGGAATGTGCTTGACTCAGCTGCAAATTCTGAACGTCCTCTCTGCTCGCAGGTTAGCTGCTTCCCGCTCCTCCTATCCAAATCCTTCAGCGAAATCCTAACGCTGAGCGCTGACGTCCTCGCTGCCACAGCATGGCTGATGCCACAGCAACGGGATATGTCCCAGGCCCTAAAAAAAAAAGACGCTGGGGTCTGGGATTTGCTTTAGCCATTCCTTTAACCCAGTATAACAAAGCCTCAGTCAACCCAAGGAGCCTCAGCAGAACAATTACACCCTTAGAAAAAAAACCTGTCCCTGCAAAAAAAATTCCTGGCGGGTGCTTTGCTTTGCTATCAGAAGTTGCTCCGATTTTCCAGGGAGCTACTCACGGTACTGATGTTAAATGGCTGCCTGAGTGTTTGCGCAATTAAAAAGGTAATCTCTAGCAAATCATGAGTGCTAGGAGTTTGAGCCCAATTAAAAAATGGGTCAGGGGAAGCAAGGCACAAGGAAAAGCCCCAAACAAGAAGTTTGACTCCTACAGCTAATATTTAACTGTATTAAAAAAACCCCTACTACTCACTTTATGGAACCAGTCAACAACTCCTGTAAACTTGGCAGTACAATCCCTGAAAACTCCTGACATTCGAACAATCCCTGGTTCTTCCATCCCTCAAAAGGGAGCAAATTAACCTAAAGTGTTCCGGCAGCCTATTTTCTTTCTTTTCTGCCGCACCTGTCCTGTCCAACTCATCTTGGTATGGATAAAAAAATCACTTATGCCGTTAGCAGCGGACAATCAAAAACCAGTTTCAGTTTTTCTGGGATCAAGAGTGGAAGTATAAAGCTTAACATGTACATACATTTAGTAAAATAACAGAACAAAGTTACTAATTGAATATATTAGGGGGGAAAAATCAATACTGTGAGGTCCGACTCTCTCTGAACTAAAAACATTTCAGCCAGACCAGTAACATTTTCAAGCTCTGATAGTGGACCTTTGATCGAAGGGGAAAAAAAAAAATCCCAGATTTATGGTTTCGTGGCAAAGTTAAGCCACAGAAGGTACAGGGACCATAAGGGTCCTGTCACAAAACATTTAAAAACAGTGACAAAAAGGCATAAAAGACACCAGTGGATATTGTTTTATATGAAAACCCCTTTCTGGTATGCAATTAAATCTATAACAAAAAGCCCTGTAATTTGCTATACCAAGTGCTTGCAATATTTTAACAGTTTAAGCAGATGTATATAACTTTTTCTTTTTTTAGGGAATAAAGACAAGAGGGAAACCACCGCAATTTCACACAACTGTATCGGTGTGCTTAGAGGGAACACTGGGCTTTTTTCCACCTGAGGACAATGTAAGCTGGACGAAAAGGGGCAGAAGTGTGTGGTTTTGGTCTCCAGGAAAAACTAACCCAAGAAATTAAATTAGTTGGATGGGGAGGGGGAGAAATACCCAACACTGTGCATGGTGTTCTTACTTCGAACTTGAATCGTGTGAAGTAGCGTGAGGAACATAACGCACCTGATCGACAAAGGAAAAGAAAGGGAGAAGGAAAATTGAGGACGCTAACGAGATTTGTTACAAACTGGGTGCTTGCACTGTATGTCGCTACTTCAATTTCTCTAATTATCCAACATGAGTCTGTATATGGGGATGGGGGAACAATGTGTGATGACATTTGGGAAACAGTGCTTTCTTTGCCACCTTTTTTTTTTCTTTTTGACACACTTTGGAGTTGCTTAACAAAACTTTTAAACATCTTTTTCTGCTTTACAGGCAAACCCGCACCCAGGGGCAGCCAGTTTACAGTCAACGTAATGGAATGAGGATGGAGTTTGCAGACAAAGCAATGGATCCATATCCTACGTCTAGATGGCATCAAGGGTCAGAGTGGTATGAGTTTTACCGAGGCATCTCAGTGCTACTTCACCTGGAAACGTCACAACAGACATATTTGGGAGTAAATTGTGTGCTTTTGTGACTTTTTTTGTCTTTTAAACATTCACATCAGTGGGGTGCATAACTCTATCAGTCATTACAACAGGGGAGAATTCTGCTTGGTTTGTACACACACAGTATCAACTCACTGCTTACTGAAACGTACCCTGCAGATGATCTCAGGACTTGGTGGCGGGGAGGGGGGGCGGGAGGGGAAGGCAGGAAAAGGTATAATTTAATTATTCAATAAAAGAGCTTACTTACAAACCCAACCCTGCATCACATGGAAAACAAACCTCCTCAGAGACAAAGGCATGCTAATGCATAAAAGCAGTTCTCCGCACTGCACACCTGCCCTCCAGGGGAGTGGGAAGGCAGCAAACCTTGTTCTTTTTTTTATCTCCCCCCCCCCCCCCCCCCCCAGACATACACGCTTAAACTGTTTATTTTTGCTGATACTTTCTGGCTATATGGTTTCAACTAAGAAAAAAAAAAAGTGGTAATAAAGGAAACGGCTAAAGTTATGTTTGGGGAGGGGTAAGGTGCTTTACATACATCTCAGAGGAAGGAGGGGGTTCCTGGGATATATATATATATATTTTTAAACTTTTTAATAACTGGGAGCACTGGAGGTGAGCCTTTATCAAAAGGGGGAGGGGTGATGGGGGCTTTTGCCCCCCCACCCCCCCCCCCCCGTACCCCCTATACCCCCAACCCTCGCCACCTTCCTATCCCTGCCTGCACTCCCTGATTTGAGCCAAGGAATAATTTTTAAGAAGCAGAAAGAAGACAAAGGGGACGTTAATGAGGCCAGTGCTGCCCAGGAGAAATAACGTCATTAAAGACCTCATTAAGGACCCCCCTCCCCCCCCAAAAAAGGCAGCTAGGACCCCCCCCCAAAGCAACTAGGAGCCCCCCCCCCCCTCTCCCTAGCCTCTTCCAGACCCTCGCTCCTCTCATAA
>NW_010972663.1:324013-329442 GCF_000737465.1 Haliaeetus leucocephalus
GCCCGGCCCGGCCCGGCTTATCCGCCCGCCCGCCCCGCGCTCCTCGGGCAGGCACACAAAATGGCGCCCGCCGGCACGCAGCCGCGCCGAGGCAGCGCCCCGCACGGAGGCCGGAAAAACCCGAACGAGGACGGAAAAATCCGAGAGGTGCCGGAAAAACCCGAGCGCCCCCGCCACAGACACACCCGCCTCCGGGTCTTAACGAAAAGCTCCGGAGATTGCCGAAGGTGAACGGGAGATGGCGGGAACGCCCGAAGAGGCCCGAGGAGGTGAGGAGAGGACGAGTCCATCTGAGCGGGAGAAGGGGGGAGGGGGGAAGCTGCGCAACTGACCACGCACGGGGAGGTCCCCAGGCCGAACGACGCGGTCACGCGGGGATGGAACTGCGGAAGAAACACCTCGAGGTGGTTCTGCCGTGGGGTCGCGGGCGTGGGGCCGCCGGGGCTCTCCGGGCCGGGTAGAGGATTCCCTGACCCCCCCCCCTTCTTTCTCCGTTGGACGTGCGAGCGGTAGGGATGCTGCGCGGCGTTCGCGCGGGCCGCCAGGGGGCGCTGTCCTGACCGTGAGGCGGCGGCCGTGGCGGTGGTGGCGGGATGGTGGAGAAGGAGGAAGGCGGCCCCGGCGGCATCAGCGAGGAGGAGGCGGCACAGTATGACCGGCAGATCCGGCTGTGGGGGCTTGAGGCCCAGAAGCGGTCAGTGGGGCTGGGGCCTGCGGGGGAAGCCGGAGGGGGGGCGTAGAGAGGCCGTGGGGGGTGCTTCTGGGGACCCTGCGGCCTGTGAAGAACCCTGTGGGAGCTTGTGTGGGGGCTGTAATATGAGAGGGACCCTGTAGGAGCTTGTTGGGGGGGGGGTATAGGTTCCTGGAAGGGCTGTGCAATAGGGGGGGGGGGCCTTGGAGGGGGTTGTGAGGGGCTCTGTAGAGGCATGCAGGGGCCCTGCAATGTGAGGAGGGCCTTGGAGGGGCTTTTGGGTGGCCCTGTAGGGGTCTGGATGGACTTATAGGGGCCCCACAGCCTGTGAGGGCCTTATGGGAGCTTGTGGGGAAGTCTTTAGGGGCCTGGAGGGCCCCTGCAATGTGAGGGGGGGGCCTTGGAGGGGTTTGTGGGGGGCTCTATAGGGCTTGGAGGGGCCCCAAAATGTGAGGAGGGGCTTGTGAGGGCCTTGTAATATGAGGGGGGCCTTGTGAGGTTGTATAGGAGCTTGTGGGGGGCCCTATAGGGGTCAGGGTGGGCCCTCTAATGTGAAGGGAGCTTGTTGGGGGGCTGTAGAGGCCTGGAGGGGCTTGTGGGGGGCCCTGGAGGGGCCTATGGGGTCCTTTAATGTGAGGGGGCCATATAGAAGCTTCTGGGGGCCGGGGTGGGGGCCCTGCAATATGGGGGGGGGGGCTTGGAAGGGCTTATGGGAGCCCTGCAGTGTGAGGAGGGCCTTACAGGGGCTTATGGGGGCTCTGTAGGAGGTTGTGGAGGGCCCTGTAGGAACTTTTGGGAGCCTATGGGGACCATACAGCATGCAGAAGGGCCATGTAGGGACTCCTGTGGAGACTGTAGCTGCTGCGGAGGGTCCTCAGGAGCTTTGTAGGGGCTTCAGAGAGGGATCGGGGGTGGGTATGTAAGCATGTAGGGTCCTATAGGGGTCTGTGGGGTCTCTGCCCAATCTCCTGTGAAACTCGGGCTTAGCCGAACTTGCTGTAGTGCACATTCAGGTGAAATTTGTGCCTCCTGGAGTTGAAGATGTGGGGAAAAGAGGGGAAAAAAAAAAAAAAAAAAAAAAAAAAAAAAAAAAGGCTTCTGATTCATTCCCAGCTGGAATTGCAAAGCATCTGCTCCCACTTGCTGGTTCCTGGGTCTTTCCCTGCTAGAAACCCTCTTGCTAAGTCCCTATTTTCTCTGTAAGGGCTTTTTTTTTTTTTTTTTAGCTTTCAAGTTATTTTTTGTGGTCCTTTTCTGCAGGCTGTCCAGATTTCTGCTTGTTCCCAATTTCTTAGGTGTTGCCTGGGAAGCAGCAATAGGGTTTGTTCAGGAGAAAGTGGAACAGCCCCAAAATGTGAAGACGAATGTAATGATGTTGCTGGGTGCAGATAAAAATGAGCGTGAAAATAGGCCAAAACCACATGAGTCTGTTTAACAGCCCAGATTATTGTTCAGTGCTGAGTAAACTTGATTTTGTCAGAAAACTGATACAGGCTAATCAATAACAGGCTTCCAAGGCCAGGGTGGCCAATATCTAAATGATAAAAGGCAAGGAAAACACATCAGTCAGTTACTTGGAAGACTTAAAAGTTGCACATGCAGTTTTGTGCTGGAATAAATATACACAGAAATGTATTAATTTCCGATTAATTATAAGTTATACACATCCTGGTGCAGCTCCAGCCCTCAGCCCTTTTGGCGGGCAGGGAGGCTATTAGGAACCCCGAAGCATGTGTTGTAATGAACCTGCACCCCCCCCCCCCGCCCCATTCGCTGAAAAGCAGCACAAGACTTCAGTGTTACAGCCTGTTCCAAAGCTGCAAATGCTCTTTTTTTCTGTGAATTTTCCTGAATTACCCACTCCTGACAGCTTGTGCATTTCTCTATTTGCTTCCAAATCGTGTTAAACCTGCTTTTTTCCCAGGTAGGGATGGCAAGGAGCACGTTTTTCCTGTTCAGCCGTATTTATCTGCCATGTTTTCCCTCTGAGCACTGGTTCCCCTTTGTCCCAACTCTTGGGGGATGCTCCAGGCAAGCCGTTAACGCTAACTGAGTGTTTCTGCCACAGGTTGCGGGCTTCCCGGGTGCTGCTGGTGGGGATGAAGGGTCTCGGAGCAGAAGTGGCGAAGAATCTCATCTTGGCAGGAGTTAAAGGCTTGACCATGCTGGACCATCAGCAGGTGAGAACCTTACAGCTTTGGTTAGCAAAGCTTCCAACCACTCCCAGTGCGGTACAGTGCCAACGCTGGAGGACTCGCTCACTGCTTTTTGGGATAAATATTCTGCTTCGGGTGGAATTACTCCATTTTGAGGCATGTAGAGTTTGCATTTCCAGTCATTCGCATGGCAGCTAAATGGCAGGCTCTGCTCCTCCACCGGCTCTCAAGCTGCGGGGTTGAACCATAGCTTGCCCTTTTGCTTTCTGGATGTCCTTGGGTGCTGCACCCCGCTCTGAGAAGCCAGCTTATTTTTGGGGACACGTGGCTTTGGCACTCTCCACCCAGCCCTGTCGCGTCTATCTCCATCGGGACAGCCCCTTCCTGTGTTTATCTGGGGCTGGCAGGCGTGTATGAAGCAGATGTGGGGCTCAAAGCTCCTGCCACAAGTCTCATGGACCCCAGAACCCCTAAACAGACTCTGTGGTGGGTTTTAATTCCCGATCCGGAGCTTTGTGCCCTGCAGCAAACGTCGCTGGCACCGGCTGAACATGTTTCTCACACAAGCGTGGCCTCTAGGTCACGGCGCGTCGTCTCCTCAGGCACAAGAGGGAGCTGCAAGCTTGTGAGCAGGGAGAAGCAAGCGACGAAGCTGTGGGGGATTGAAGAATAGTACAAAATAACCAGAGATTTTTTTCCTCTGGTTATCCCGCGATGAGTTTTCCTGTGGCGAGGATGGCACCGCTTAGCTGTTCCCTTTCAGGCGTGAGTTCCCGCTTGCGCAGCACCCACTGTAATTCTCCCTGGGGGCTTTTCCCACCCTGCCTGAGTCCGTAGGAAGACTCATCTCTCCATTTTCTCCTGTTTCAGGTTTCCCAAGAGGACACACGAGCTCAGTTCCTCATCCCTGTGGGTTCCTTAGGCCGCAACAGAGCTGAAGCCTCGCTGGAGCGGGCGCAGAACCTCAATCCCATGGTGGACGTAAAAGCTGACCCCGAGAGCGTGGAGAGCAAGCCCGAAGAGTTCTTCACCCAGTTCGACGCAGTACGTGCGGCGGGGGGAGAGAAAGGTCGGAGGAGAAGAGGCTTGCTGACTTATTACTAAGTCCGCTCACTAATTGCTCTTTTATTCTGATTGTGTTAGTGCCTGAGAGCATCTATCCTTGAGCCGTGGGCAGCTGCCTGCCTGTTGGCATGAATTTTTGTGCTGCAGTTACAGGTTGAGCTGCCTGACTGTTCGCAAACGGCATCTGTTCCCCTTCTGGTCTCCTCCGTAGGTCGCGTCAGGCAGCGGCTGCCTGCTGCCTGCTTTTTTTGGCCGCGATGCGGCTGGTAGTTGTAGGAACTGCAGCCAATGCGGCTTCCCAATTCAGGGTTCCTGCCGGATGGTGAAAATCCGGCAGCGGCTCTGAAAGTGAGGGGGGGAGGAGGAGGAATGTATCCAGGTATTGCAGCTCCTGCGGATCAGCTGCCTGCTCCCGCCTTCTCTGCCTGACTGCAGGGCAGCAGGAGCTGTTGAGGAGAACGTAAAGCACTGATTATAATAATGTGGCCCTGTGGGGAGCTACCCCAGGGTACGTATCCTGCTCCGCTCCCAGGATAGACAGGCCCTGAGTTTTAAAAATATCCGTATTTAGCTTTGTCCCCCAATTCCCACCAAAATTATCCGGAAACGGGATGCCGTATCCCCAGCCTTCTAATTATCCCCGGAGTGGAGGCTGCTGGAATTAGCCGGTGTGAACAGGAGGGGAAAATTGATAATTACACAGAGCAGTGTGCCCCGCTGTGCATGAAACGGCAAATCTACCTGGAACCTTCCCCACTGCCCCAGGAAGGCAGGGAAGATTTCGCACACACCTAATAACCCTGCGAAGAGGAAAATGGCGGGGGTAAGTGTTCAAATTTCTGCCTGCAGGTCTGCCTAACCTGTTGCTCCCGGGATATTATGGTGAAGATCGACCAGATTTGCCACAAGAACAGCATCAAGTTCTTCACCGGCGATGTTTTCGGCTACCACGGTTATATGTTTGCTGACCTTGGGGAACACGAATTTGTGGAGTGAGTCGGGGGGAGCGGGTGGCGAGAGGAGTACTGGCCCCGCAAGAAGGGCATCAGTGTTTCAGCTGCTTTCACCCACTCAGGGAGGCTGCCTGTTTCCAGGAGATTTTAAATCTTTAAGAGTCATAAAAGACTGTTTGCTGCTGAGCAGCATGAAGGAGGATTGTGGTTTCTCAAAGCGAGCTCAATTTTTTTCCTCTGTAGAGAGAAAACCAAGGTCGCCAAAGTCAGCCCAGGTGTGGAAGATGGGCCGGACACCAAAAAAGCCAAACTTGACTCGGAGACCACCATGGTGAAAAAGGTGAGTGAATAAAAACCCCGCAGAGACCTCTGAGGGGGTTATCCAGGCAGCTTGGCTGTGTTTTAGCCACAGCAGGGTGGCTTCTGTAGGCTTCCCAGGTGAGTTTTTGGCATCTCACCAACTGGATCTTCACCCTGTGCTGCTCTTCCCTCCTTGCTGAAAAGCGAGACACTCTGGGATGGCCTGTGAGAAGGTTTTTTTTTTTTTCGTGGGAGGATAACCCC
>NW_010972663.1:329452-332955 GCF_000737465.1 Haliaeetus leucocephalus
GCCCCCCCCCAGGGTGCTCCCACCTCACTGCTTTTTTATTTCCTCTGTGGCTGTACAGGTATAAAGCACTTTTATACTGGTTTTGATGGGGGAAGGGGAGTTGTAACAGCCTTAACTGGGGGGGCTCCGGCTTTTTGTGTCTCAGCAAGGCCATAAAAGCTGCATTGTTGCTGCTGTCAGCTGATAGCTGAGCTCCCTTTAAGTGGGACTCCTGAAGGTTTTCCGTGTCTTTGGGGGGGGGATGAGGGGGGGGGAGCGAAATCTGCTCCAAAGCAAAACCTTTTCACATTTAAATGCCTCTGGCCTGGGCATTGTTTTGGTCTCCCAGCTGGAAATTTAACGGAGGAGTGGAAATCCCCCTCGACTTTATCTGGCTATGAGGAGAATGCGAGCTGAGCCAGCAGATTAACGCCCTTTTGTGTCCCTTTTGCTGCCCCCCCCCCCCCCCCATTGCTTAGAGGGTGCAGCTTCCCCTCGGAAGGTCTGGGAATATTCCCTGGATGCCGATCGAACCAGCTGTCACCCTTCTGCGATTTGGAGGCGGGGGGTGGAGGGGGGTGATTCCGAGCGCAACTCGTTCGGATACGGCGAATTCTTCCAGATCCGTTTCTGAGATGCCAGAGCCCGCGTGCCGAGAGAGGGCCGGGGCTCCGCCAAGCCTTTCCCCATATCCGTATGGGAGCAGGCGGGCTTCATGTCGGCAAGAGTTTCAAACTCCCTCGTTTAATACCTCTGAGGTTTGGAGCCAGTTTTTCCAAAGACTCTGGAGTTTACGCTCAGTAAACCCCATCCTGTCCTAAGCTGCGACACTGAGGGCTATTAGCATTACCTTAAAAATGTTTTAATTAAGAGAGCGGCTCGCTGAGACATCCTCCTGTCAGGTTAAGCTTTGTGGAGACGCGATCCCAAGGGTTTTGCGCCTGGACACTAAAGTCCTTGTGCGAAGAGGAGGGCTATCCTGCTCTCCTCCTGTCTCCCTTCTGTCCCTATGTGAAAAAAGATGATTATTTTCTTCTGCCGTGACCTGGCTCCCGTGCTCGTCCCCGCCGCCGTGCCTAGCTCCCCTTGCCGAGCTAAACAGGGAGGCGATGCGGGGGGGGAAAACGACGCAGGCGAGAGCTGTCCGCTGCAAACGAGTGGCGGCGTGCTGTCCTCCCCGTGATGATGAGGAGGAGAAAGTGCCTTTTGTTTCCCCACCCTTGGTGTCACCATTTGCTTACTGACCTCATCTCAAAAGGGATCCTCATGCCATCGAAGGAGCCTCGTGCCATCAAGACGGGGTTGGGGGAATTGGTGCTGGGTTGCTTTGCTGGGGGAAAGGGGGGGGGGGTTTTTTCTCCCCTGGTGGCAAAGGACCCTCCCCGATCCACGAACTCTCCCCTCGCAGCGCGTGGTTTTCTGCCAGCTGAAGGAAGCCCTGGCCGTCGACTGGAGCGGGGAGAAGGCAAAGGCGGCACTGAAACGCACCACCCCAGATTATTTCCTCCTCCAAGGTAAGTCCCTGCCTTTTAATTCCCACTGCTTTTCCCTGCCAGCAGTGGGAAATTTGGCTTCAGCTGGTCACCGAACCAGGCATGTGCTCCCCTCCGTTTCTCCCAAATTGCCAGCAGCCCCTTGGATGCATGCCGGCACCCCGGAGCCAGCAACGGGGTGACTCTCTCTCTCTCACCCCCTGCTCCCAGTGCTGTTGAAGTTTCGTACGGATAACAGCCGGGATCCTTCCCCCCAAAACTACACCGAGGACTCAAAGCTGTTGCTCCAGATCCGCCACGATGTCCTGGAGTCACTGGGGGTCAGCACTGACCTGCTGCCGGATGAATTCGTCAGGTGCGGTGGGAAGCTGAGGGCATCACCAGGGCCTCATTAGCCATAAATCGCTCCTTTCGCACTGGATCGCTGGGTGCCAGAGAAGCTCTGGCACCTCCCGACACCCGTTTCACCATGAATCTCACCAGGAAGATGATGCCGGTGACCTGAGCCGCTGCCTGCCCCGTATATCCTTGCTTTTCCTCTGGGTCATCCTCACTGGGGATTAACGGCTCAGTGGAGGAGGTTCACTGCCTTCCCTGAGGCCTTTGGTGCCGTGGGCTTGACGCCAGGCCAGGTTCCAGCTCACTCCGCTGGTGGGATCCTGAGCCATCCCAGCTGGCTCTGCTGGGACCTGGGGACCATGCTGGTATAGAGAAATCCCCCCTGCCATCCCCACCAGATGTGTCCTCGCGGTGATGCCAAACCCCAGTGTCAACCCTGGGAGGGTTCCTGGCACATTCACCGGGAACTCCCCATCCCTGCTTGCATGTTGCCACACGCTGCCCACTGGGAATGGCGGGAATGTGCTGTGGAGGGGGGGATGGACAACACAGGGCTGGCATTTTGAGGGGCTTATTTTTAGCAGGGTGGCACGAAGCATGCGAGGGGGGCGTGCCGGCGTTGTGTCCCTGTCACCTCCGGCTCCTTTTTGGGGGAAAACTCAGCGTTTTAGTGAGACCCAGAAGCTTTTTTTGGGGGGCAGACCGCCACTTTTCCAGGTTTTGCCGGTTGAATTTCTTTTTCTTCCTTCCAGCTACTGCTTCTCCGAAATGGCTCCTGTCTGCGCTGTGGTCGGAGGCGTCCTGGGCCAGGAGGTGGTCAAGGTAGTGGTTGTGGTTTTTTGGGGGGGCTGTAGTGATGCTTGGGGGAGGGTGGGGGGTCTGCATGGCACACGCTTTCCCCCCCGCCCCCCCAAAAATCCCGTGTTCCCCCCTGCCCAGGCCCTGTCCCAGCGGGACCCCCCCCACAACAACTTCTTCTTCTTCGACGGCATCAAAGGCAACGGGATCGTGGAATGCCTGGGCCCCAGCTGAGCTCAGGGCAGGTTTGGGGGGGTGTCAAGCCCCCCCCTTTTGGTTTGGGGGGGTTGGGATGGTACCCCCCCCCCTCCCAGCAGTAATGGGCTAAACTTGGGGTGTGGCTGGCACCCTGTTCTTCTGTATGAGTTTTTTTGGGTTAATAAAATCTTATTTCTAAAAAGTGGTTCGTTTTGGGGCTGGAGCTGAACTGTTGCTGGCTGTAGCATGGGGGGGGCAGGGGAGGGTGGGCAGGGAGGGTCCAAGCTAACGCTGGAGCCCCCCCCAACCCCTTGGACTCCCAACCTGTGGACCCTCACTGCTGCAGCCCAAAACCCCACAGCCACCCAACCCCTTCAGCTCCCCAAACCTTGTGGATCCCCCCCGCAAACACTGCAGCCTCACATACTATGGCCTCCCCCAAACCCCACAGAATCCTAATGCTGTGGACCTGGAACCCTGTGGCCTGCCAAACTCCTGCACAACGAAACCCCACAGACCCCTAAATGCTGCACCCCCAACCCCTGTGGACCCCCAAACCCTCCAGCCTCACAGCCCCAAACCTTATGGACCCCCAAACACTGCAGCCCCCCACCCGATGGAACCCCAAACCCTACAGACCCCCCTGAATGCTGTGGACCCTCATACACTGCAGCCCCAAATCCCATGGACCCCCAA
>NW_010972663.1:333852-334767 GCF_000737465.1 Haliaeetus leucocephalus
GGAGCAGGCTCCTGGCAGGACCTGCGGATCTGTGGACACAGGAGCCCACGGAGCAGGTTTTCTGGCAGGACTTGTGACCCCGTGGGGGACTCATGCTGGAGCAGTGTGCTCCTGAAGGACTGCACGCCGTGGAAGGGACCCATGCTGGAGCAGTTCATGGAGAACTGCAGCCCATGGGAAGGACCCACATTGGAGAAGTTTGTGGAAGACTGTCTCCCATGGGAGGGACCCCACGCTGGAGCAGGGGAAGAGTGTGATGAGTCCTACCCTGAGGAGGATGAAGGGGCAGAGATAATGTGTGATGAACTGACCGTAAACCCCATTCCCCATCCCCCTGCGCCACTGGGGGAGTAGGTAGAGAATCCAGGAGTGAAGTTGTGCCCAGGAAGAAGGGAGGGGTGGAGGGAAGGTGTTCTGAGATTTGGTTTTATTTCTCATTACCCTGCTCTGGTTGATTGGTAATAAATTGAGTTAATCTTCCGCAAGTTGAGTCTGTTTTGCCCATGACGGTAATTGGTGAGTGATCTCTCCAGTCCGTATCTTGACCCACCAGCCCTTTGTTATATTTTCTCTCCCCTGTCCAGCTGAGGAGGGGGGAGTGATCAAACGGCTTTGGTGGGCACCTGGTGTTCAGCCAGGGTCAACCTGCCCATGCCTATAGATCCCCAAACCCTACAGACCACCCCAACACTGTGACCCCAAACCCTCTAGACCCCCAAACCCTGTGGACCCCAAAGCACTTCAGCCCCAAACCCCAGAGACCCCCAAACCCTATGGATGCCCAGACTCTATGGACCCCAAAACACTGCAGCCCCAAACACCTCATGGACCCCAGAACTGCAGCCCCAAACTTCACGGACCCCCAAATGTCATGGACCCCCAAACTCTATGGACCGCAAAACCCTGCAGCCCCAA
>NW_010972663.1:334777-335080 GCF_000737465.1 Haliaeetus leucocephalus
GACCCCTCCAACCCCTGCCCCCCCTGCACTGCTGCCACACGCCCTCTCCTTAAATTCATTTTATTGAAAAGAAACGTACAAAAAAAGTAACTGATCATATACAACCGCTGTCTTCCCCTATATACAGCCCCCCCCTATATACACTGCCTTCCCTATATATAATGTACAGCCCCCCCCCTCCCCTATATACAGTTCCAACATACAGTATATACAGAGTGCTGTGGACCCTCCCCCATGGGGAAGCCCGACCGGAGCAGGGAGGGGGGGCTGCGACATCAGGAGCACCGTATTTCTGGGGGGGGG
>NW_010972663.1:335668-336086 GCF_000737465.1 Haliaeetus leucocephalus
CAGGCAGGAGTACAGGCAGGAAAGTACAGGCAGGGCTAGTTGGCTTCCCGCGCTGGCAAGGCAGCTGCCTGCAGGTTGTAGACGGCTCCCAGCAACTGTGAGACCAGGCGGTAAAGGTGACCCCAAAAAACGCCGCCGACGCCGCCCCGCTGCTCCCGCTGCTGACGAGAGATCTTAATTAGTGTGTGTGTGGGGGGTGCGTGTTAATTGGGGGGGGGGTGTTGTGTTTATTTTTGGGGAGGGGGCTGTTTTTTAGGGGGTCCCCCCCGCCCTCGCGCCGCCGCTGGCTCCCTGCCTCATAGACCCGCTGCTATTTATAGGTTGTGAGTCAGCGGCTGGCTCGCACGCGCGCGTGCAAACAAGCCGGCGGCGCCTTTTTTGGGGGGGGCCCTACCTAATTTGGGGGTGCACCCCCCCC
>NW_010972663.1:336226-336801 GCF_000737465.1 Haliaeetus leucocephalus
GAGCCCCCACCCCAAATTTGGGGGTGCCCACCCCCCCGATTTAGGGGGTGCTCCCCCCCCAAATAACAGCCACCAACCCCACAGGGAGCAAAAATCACGGGGAATAACACTGGGAATAGGAGGAGGGGGGGATGCAGGATTTTGGGGTGTCCCCCCTCCAAAAGCGTCGCTGGGGGCGACCCCCCCAAATTTTGGGGTGCCCCCCCTTACCTGCTGCTCGTAGGTCCGCTGGAAAGCGTCACCCAAACGGCGCAGGCGGGCGCCCAGCTCCTGCTCCGGACCGGGGGCTGCCCCAGGGAGGTGACCGTTGGGGACAGCCCCCCCCCCGCTCCCCCCACTTTGGGGGGGTCCCTCGTGGTCCCCATCCTCCGTAGGGTGAAACTCACCTGTGGGGAGGTGGGGGGGAGGTCAGGCTGCACCCCCCCCTTCTCCTCAAAGCAGCAGGCAGGGCAGCGCTGCCTGTGCTGCCTGCCCCAGGATATGGGGGGGGGGAGCTCGTCAACAGGAAAGCCCAGAACAATTCCCAGTGCTTTTTGGGAGGGGGGGGCAGAGGGGGAAGGGGTCTCACAGGCAGC
>NW_010972663.1:337919-339489 GCF_000737465.1 Haliaeetus leucocephalus
GCCGCCGCCACCTCTTCCATCGCCCGCGTGCTGCCGCCGCGCTCCTATTGGACGGAGCCACTTCCGCCGCAGCCAATGGGCGCCCGCGGCGGCGCTGTATCCAGCGGAGCGCGCGAGTGTGCGGGAACCGGCGGGGCCGAGGGTGAACTTGTGGGCGAGCCTATGGGGGAACCTATGGGCACCGGCTATAGGTACCGACCGTAGGTACCAGCTATCGGTACTGGCTATAGGTAACTGCTATAGGTACTGACTAGAGGTAACAGCTGTAGGTAACACCTATGGGTACCGGGTGTAGGTAATGGCTACGGGTACCAGCTATAGGTACTGGCTATAGGTAACAGCTATGGGTAGCAGTTGTAGGTACCAGCTATAGATACCAGCTATAGGTAATGGCCATAGGTACTGGCTATGGGTACCAGCTATAGGTACCGGCTGTAGGTAATGGCTATAGGTACTTGCTGTAGGTACCCGCTATGGGTACCAGCTGTAGGTACTGGCTGTAGGTACCAGCTGTAGGTAACAGCTGTAGGTAATGGCTGTAGGTACTGGCTGTAGGTAACAGCTATAGGTACCGGCTATGGGTTATGGCTAATGGGTATAGGTATTGGCTGTAGGTAATGGCTACAGGTAACAGCTATAGGTACCAGCCATAGGTACTGGCTATGGGTGCATCTGTGGGCACCAGCTATGGGTACTGGCTATAAGCACCAACTATAGGCACATGTATGCGTACTGTCTATAGGTATAGGTACACCTATGGGTACTGGTCATAGGCACTGGCTGTAGGTAACAGCCATAGGTACTGGCTATGGGTGCATCTATGGGTACCAGCTATAGCTAATGGCTATAAGCACCAGCTATAGATGCATCTCTGTGGGTATATCTATAGGTACCGGCCATAGGTATATCTATAGGTACCGGCTGTAGATACATCTATAGGTGCTGGCTTTAGGTACTGGCTATGGGTACCGGCTATGGGTATAGCTACAGGTGCCGCTATAGGTAACAGCTGTAGGTAATACTGTGGGTACCACTATAGGTACAGCTATAGGTTTATACATAGGTACTGCTATGGGCATTGGTACAGCTACGGGTACTGGTATAGGTACCGCCATAGGGACCGCTGTAGGTACGGCTATGGGTGCTGCAGTAGGTAAAACTATAGGTATGGCTATGGCTATAGATACCGCTGTGAGTACCTCCATAGGTGCTGCTATAGGTACATCCATTGGTATGGCTATAGGTACATCCGCAGGTACCGCTATGGGTGTCAGTATAGGTACCCGCTATAGGTACGGCTATAGGTACCGCTATGGGTACGTCCGTAGATCCCGCTATAGGTCCCGGCCCAGGGCCGAGCCCCCGCCCCCCTCGCCGCGCGCCCTACCCGGCCCAGCCAATCGCGATGCGCCGTGGCGGTCAGAGCCGCAGCTGCCATGGAGACAGCCGGGGGGCGGGGCGGCGTGGCGGGGGAAGAGACCACGCCCACACTGCGCCTCCAGCCCCGCCTACGGCGGGAGGGGTAAAGGCGGGAGGAGGCGGGGAGCCACGCCCACCGCGGGGCAATAGA